>NC_051177.1:136172238-136269947 GCF_013339695.2 Rhipicephalus sanguineus
CCCCAGGTGGTCGAAATTGCGGAGCCCTCCACTACGGCGTATCGTGATTTTGGGACGTTAACTCAGATATTATTAGATGTTGGAAAGACTGTTAATTCCCTCACTGCCGTGATGTTCGTTTTGTAATGCGAGTTATAATTTAAAAAAAAACTGACCCTACGTTTCGAGACCCGTTTGGTCTCTTAGTTTTTTTAAATTAAGAAGATTGATGAATAAATGTTGCAGCAGAGTCTTTTTATTCTATAATCTTGCCCAGCCAGACAGACTTCTATATATTACCCTTAAATTTATAATTTCTGATGATTCACATGGCAAACCATGATATGATTATGAGTCATACAGTAGTGGGCAACTCTAGATTTATTCTAACTGACTGGAGTTAAACAAACACAGTTGTAGCCTTGAAGAAGACAGACTGCTTGTCGAAACATTTGCTCCAGCGACACCTTTTGTTCACCAAATTTTTCGTCTCTTCAAGCTTCCGTCTTTCCCTGAACTTCAGACGCAGATCTAAGCACACGAGTGTCTTTGCATTTCGCCCCCAATGAAATGTGACCACCGTGGCTGGGTATAAAACCTGCGTCGTTGAGCTCAGGAGTGCCAGGTAAACGTAACTAATGCACGGAGCTAGTGCTCAATTTCAACGCTTATGCGGTGTAGATTGCATGATACAGTAGACAGCTAATACTTGTGGACGATTGTAGGCACACCTCCATGAGATGCCTGGTAAACCATTCACAAAATACAGCATTGCAAAGTGAGGTTCAAAGATGACCTGTTGTAGCGACGTTCACATGTTTCGCCGCACTTGCAGAGTGGACATTCGGGGTAGTCATACTGTCGTTGCCCGGCAATCCTGGAAAAACAATGACATCACCAGATATTGATAAGCATTATCAATGAATATTAAACTTTGCAAAAGTAAACATATAAACATAGTGAACAAAAACAGCGGTTTGTATACATATATGTAAACGTACCTTATAATGCATGTTGTTTCACTCGGGCTAGCCTTTACAGGCGTGTCATATAACAGGTGCCTTGCTCATTGCAAACAGCTTGTCAGACCAGGAGGCTATGGAAGAAAAAAAACAAAAATATTTTGATTATAGTGCCGGTTTCTTTATCACAATAAAGTGAATGTGCACTCACAATTATGTGAAGCTTTCGTTGCACAAATGTGTAGTAAAAATAACCTAAATGACAAAAGGAGAAATGAGACCTCTAAAACCGGCCTCTCAAATGCGACTGCGGCAAAATATAACTCGTATCTTTTTGGACTGATATGCGGGCTAGTACGAGATACATGCGAGACGTTGGTGATGCAGTTGCCTTTCTTTATTGCAGCGCTGGTTAATGTGAACCGAGCGGTAAACTCGGCAACTTGCTCCCACTTGAAGCCACGCCGCAAGGATCGCACGTTTCTCATCGACAGAGTTTGACACGTTGAACATTTTAATATTGCAGTGCGTCGCCTCCGTGTGACACCACACGGTCATGGTAAAAAGCTGAAGCAGTGGATTTTTATACTCACCGGTTCGTATATTCTCGGGCTTGAAACGAGTGTTCATCCGGTGAACGCTTCAACGGTCCCTTCGTTGTCCCGAAGTCTGCTGAATGCGTTTCGCGAAAGCATTTCAACGAGTCAAAACAACACAGAACGAAAGCGAGGTCTCGGCCGGCAGTGGCTGGAAACTTTTACAGCGAAACGAAAGAGCGCGAGACCCATCCGAATGCACCGTGAACCGTTACCTGCCGTTACGTTGCCTCTGCCGCCGTATATTTTGAAATGAAGATAATGATGCCGATAGGCTGCTGACAACTACGAGTCTGTTGGAGCAAAAACTATTACAAAAGATTGATGACGTGGTACCTGGCAAGGCAAGGCCACTTCGTATAAACAGCAATTTGTTTATTGAAGTGTAACAGTAAGCAAACAACTAAACTTCCTTATTTCAAGAATATTTAATTTGAAGTTTGGGCCCGACGAGGGCGCCCCTACATAAAAAGTCAAATAGCGCGAATGGCGGCCTCCACAACGTCGCCATGTTATCCTAACGCAGAGGTTAGTAGATCCACTCCCGGTGTTTGAAGCTGGAACTCGCCGCGGTCGATTTTTTCGCCCTCTGCGGCGATCGCTGGAACTTGAGACTTTCCGGGGCCTGGCTGTACCACGCGGCAAACATAGCAATTCTGAGAGAGACAAAAAAAGAAGAAAAAACCGCATTGGGATTCGAATCAAGGCCCCAGCGATTGCGCGCAAACAGCCAGCACGTATGATCAACCCATTCAGCCACAGCGCGGCGGCTAGCCCGTGATACGATAGCTATTATAAAGATACTACGGTCAAACTCTCCTTGCAACGCTCCTTACAAGTGTCCCCACCTTCTAAGAGCAGGAACGGAATGCAAAAGTGAAAACAGCTGCTTTCTGTTTGCAAAAATGCGCTGTAGACCATAATTCGATGTTTCACAGCGCAAGGAACGAGGACGACATTGGAAAACACACACAGCGCTTAAATTTAAACTGTCTATATTTTCAAACTTACAGCAATATATATGCGCTCCACCAGGAAAAAAAAAAATAGAGCAAATGAAGCATACTAAAATTCCAGAAAAAATCGTGGAAGCGCAAACAATTTGAAACGTGATAAAAAGTGCACGAGTGCAGCTTCGCTTGGTCTTTCGAGCAACGAAAGTGAATTTCTCGTGATCGTAAAATATATGTGATATTGATGATGGGTTGTTGTTTCCTGCGACTACAACTTTTTGTACACCAGGCCTGCAATTGTCGCGTGACCAAAATCACGTAACATCGCACATCTACTATGTGACTACAATCACGTAACAACTAGCCACGTGACTAAAAATCACGTAAAATCAGTAATTAGTCTCGCCTCTAAAATCCGTAACGTCACGTAACTATTGACGTGACGTGTTGTCGCCAAAAACTTCGGAACAACGGGGTGGCGCGGGGCAACCTCAGCGTCCGCACTGGACTCTAATAAAGATGTACTTTCTCTCCCACGGGACTAAAATCCCATCACGTAACTACTAGTGACGCGACATTTCGCCTTCAGAACCACGCAACAAGTGCGTAGTCTGGGGAACCGACCGAAACCTGAGAAGAATAGATTATCCAAGCCTAGCCCATATCCTACAATACTATACTAGCAAAAACTTTGCACCTCTAGCAATAGCTAGGAGAAGAAGGTCGAATAGCTAGAAGAAGCTAGGTCGAACGCTAGCTCCGCTTTCGGTTCCAGCCTTGCGCAACCAGTACATGCTGCGCACATTTTCATTTACAGATGTTTAAAATGGCATCTTATTGCGGTACGTTGAGGTGGGCTGCGAGTGCGAAAAAAATGCTGAATGACAGGATTTTCGTTTTGTAACTGGGAGCACCAGTCCCTGGACTTCCCGAAAGCTTTGATCCACACACGTCATACACACAGACCTATCCGATGCAGCGCACAGTGCTTTGTGATGTAAAGGAGAAGGCATGCTGGTTTTTTCTGTTCACGTAGGCCGATATATATGACAAGAGATGAATAAAAATCCCAGTTTCGCCGCAAGGACGATGCAATGAGTGCGATAGCAACAGATGAAGTAAAGCCGGCAGCTAACTCTTCTAGATGCAGTCTCGCGTAACTCTACAAAATGGTGCTGTAAGACAACACAGCCACTCCA
Source organism: Rhipicephalus sanguineus (assembly GCF_013339695.2). Classification (NCBI taxonomy): domain Eukaryota; kingdom Metazoa; phylum Arthropoda; class Arachnida; order Ixodida; family Ixodidae; genus Rhipicephalus; species Rhipicephalus sanguineus. Next base: position 136,175,928 of record NC_051177.1, read on the forward strand.
GGTAGGAGAGGGGATTTCGCACAGTCTCTTCGAGTTGAGAGCGCAGCATATAGAAGGGTATATGAGCCGTCCGCTGACGCTTGCCGATATAGCGATTTTGATTTCATATAAGTTAGGGCGAAATCATTGCACTGCTGCTTGAAAAAGAACAACTAATTTTTCCTATTCTTTAATTGGCTTAATTATCTGTTGGTTTCATTAGTAGTGTCTAACAAAAAAAAGAACCCCTCGAAAAATTCCTCTTCGTTCGTTAAGATTACGACAAACACTTGCGTTAGCCCTAAAGTAAAAAGCAACTGCAAAAACGTCTAACTTTGTCATTTAATTACTATGCCTCGCTTGTCTAAGCTTAGTTCGTTTCCTTTACGTTGCTGAATTGTAGGTAGCTGAGAAGGTCGTAACGACATCATGAGAAGGGAGAAATAAGTTTCCACCACAATACGCGTACGAGAGTTCGAAAGAGCTTTGTTCACCATAACTCGATCGGGTGTTCTGTTCCTCAGACGATTATAAAAGAATAAAGTAAGAATTACAAATGTAGATCTGAACGATCTGATACGCGTGGAGTGTTTAAACATGCACTAAAAAGTCATATAATAAAGAGAAAAAGAAACGGCAGCTCAAGGTTACAGTCAAGAACCGAAACCGAAACGAAAGCTCTTTTTTGTTTCGGCGGCGACATCCTGTGCGAAGCTGTGGAACTAAGTCACGGGCTGAAAAAAAAAATGCTGATCCGTCGCCAGGGCCCGTATTGCCAAAAGGCGACAATCGCAAAAGTATCGCCTTTGGTGCGCGCTGATTGGCTATTGAGCAAACCGGAAAAGTTAGGGCGCCATCTGGTAATTCCGCCGACGTCAATTTTGTGTCATGGAGCTCGACGGTGCTCTCGACATATTTGCAATAAGCGAAGGCACCGTTAACCGTCGGTTCGTGGTGAAGTCTAGCATTTCAGCGACGTAAACGGTAGCTTCTAGTATTCAATCCTCGGTGGATATACGCAGCATTCTTTACGCTGAAGCTTTCATCGAGCATTACCTTGGGGTGTTATCAGCACTCATTCTTTGCCAGCGCGTGTTTTTTCGTGGTTTGAACGTCCCAGGAGCATGAACCGTGCGTTGCTCGCGTGGCTTATCGCGAGCCGGTAACATGTTCAGATCTTGAGACGATGTCGCTGCGGCGGCACGCTACAGCTGAACTCTCCGAGTACGCCGTGTTAAACTCTCAACGAAAATACGTTTCACGCAAAGTTCCATTCTTTAAATATTATACTGTGAATTAAATAATCGAACAAAAAAAGGTTGAAAGCACTTTCAACACGTCTTACACTTCAAGTAGCCACAGCCAAGCCGGCCAAGCCTGGCCACTGCGTAGAAGCAGCAGCGCACGCTCGAAAACGCCGTACTCGGGTTGCTCTGCGCTCGTACAGTGCGCTCACTCCCGTGTTGTGAGACATTCGACTTACCAACGGCCAGTTGCAACAATGACGTCACAGGCAAGTCTTTTTAACACGAAAGTGTTTTATGCCGGGGTCCACCAAGCACTTCCGTTACCGGATATGACGCTGATAAAATGGACGCCAACGGGGTGAGAAATAAAAACAAAGAAAATAATCCGCCGCTGGAATTGAACCCACGACGCTGCGGCCGCGACGGTAAGCGCCCGATGCTAAACCAACTAAGCTAGCTCGGCAGACGCGGGACTCCTCGCGAACGCGACTTATATCTTTCACACACACTCTCTCGCAAGGTGCTCTCTCTTGGCGGTGTAGATAGGCGGGGCGGAGCGGGAGTGGTGCCACCGTCTGTGAGAGGTGAAAAGAAGTAATGCGTCACGATCGACACTTGCTAGCGCTTACTCCGAGATTACGTTCGATATCGGCGGTCATGGTTAAAGCTAAGCGTCTCGATACCAGGGAGGGATACTGGCCCGCGATGGCTTCACCGAAGCACCCTAGACGCAGTTAACGTTATTTGCCTTTCGCTTCGTGTGAGCGTACGCCGGCTCATCGGAGTAGTGCAGATTCCACATGCACCAACGGGATTTCTTCGCCGCCGACTAGTTCGATTGCGAGAGCACCGACTAACAAAACTGCTGCAATACGCGTTGCAGAAAGGACAGGATTTCTACAGGTGAATGTCGTGCCTTGGTGGAGCGAGACAGAGGCCAGCGGGACGCACGCGTTTGCGACTCAAGCTAAGAACTTCTACGAACTAGGCGTCAACATGGGTGCGTCCACGCCAATCGGCGCTATAGCTGCCAAACACTAATAGACATTGTACAAGCTCACATATATCATTACAGAATAAACACTACTTCTGTGTAGATAACGTTTCACTTTCGTGTTATACCGATTCCTATGACGGAGGGATCAGCCATGTTTTTTTTACTTATTGAACGCATCAAATTATACGTCACCAAACGCGATACTATCGCCTTTTGCGATCGTTTGAGAATACGGGCCCAGGAATCCAACCGATGACGGTGCGGTGATGCCGCACTCTGAACTTGAGCGATTAGCTCGCTCGGCCACGGTGTACGCCTTGTCGCCTGTAGTCATGGAGGAAGGAATACTAAGGAGAGGCCCTATCCTATTTCAATGCGTTGCGAAAAGTGTGGCGGAAGTGACGTCAGATTTATGGGGCAAACAAACCGGTATGGGGCAAACAAAACAGCAGACGCCCCGCGGCGTGCTCTCCGCGGTGGTTAGCTTCTGCGCAGATTTGTAGTCCCGGCGTAAACTTAGCGCGTATTGTGCGGTTCGCACGCAGTAAAATGTTGCAAGCAGACGTTTACCAGGCTGTTCGTGCGTGGCAGGCCCGAGCGCTGCGTGCTGAAATCCTTCGTGGAGCGTTTTTGTGCAACAGTACAGAATACCGGTACGTGCCGTGATCAAAAACGTTCAGCCCCTGCATAATCGTATTCGAACTCACCTAGCAGTGACTTACGCGTTCTGCTGGGCGTTAGGCTTTCCCTTTCTCGTAGCCCGATTTCCCGATCTGTTGCCGGATTAGCGGTTCTTTGTTCGTGTATATGGTGTGAGCGTTGTAGTATTTGGCGCAACGCCAACCTATAGTTGACGTAACTTCACGTCGAAAATAGGGCACCGCTGTATTGTATACGCGATCGTGCACGTAAAGTTTGTAATTCCAGTACGCACACAACAACAAGCACGCAGCGAGCGCACACCGCACAATACATACATCACGGAGTCCGATAACAACAACATAAGTTTATTGCCCTTTCGTTGAACGACACACTCTAAAAACGTACGATGCCTTCGGCGCATGTTATGTACGGCGCGTCAGACGCCAAAAACAAAAGTTCACGTGTGTTCTGAGTTGACACAATGAGTAAGAAGCAACAGAGCGCACATCCGAGAGCTTCGTATGCATATACCATGCATAAGTGATCAGCAATGAAGCGAACGTGTACGTACACATGAAAAGTGACAGCCGGCACTTTCCGCAGTGCACGCGATTTGCACCGGGTATACGCAACCATACGCAACAGCTGGGCATTGCGTAGCTTTCCTAAAGAACACACACAAGGAGCAGCACGCGTGAATCGACTGCGCCGCGGCGTCGCTTGCACGGCGAAAAAAAAAAAAAAAGGGCTCGAAACGCGCATGCGCTTCCAAACGACACGGCGGAAATCGCGAAATGTTTCGAGGCTCCTTCGCTAGGAGGCGATGCGGGTGTTTGCGATGTGGAGGCTTCACGAATGTGACGTCAGGGCCTCTCCTTATTTTTCCTTCCTCCATGCCTGTGGTAAGCAACGGCTTATCAATTTACCACAAACATTTGAACGACCGCGCTTCAAAAAACGCGTTAGGGAACAATGTTATGCCAATTGCGGCAAGTTGAGAATGGCTTCAAACGAAAGCTGAGTGTCAGGACTACATGTGATTTGCTGCCCATTAACATAACTTGCTTAGTTTTACGACAGTGACCGTTTTTGTCTCGAAAAACAGGCCACATTTTTCGCCGTTTCCATAGACTCCCATAGTACAATCTTTAACTGCTCTGGGAACAAAACTGAAGCTTACTGCAACATAATCGCTGCAGTCCTATCGTGCGTTTAGGTCCCCAGAAGCGCTCTGTGGTCTGCGTTTTTCAACATTCACACTCTACACTTAATTATTCGGGAAAAACTCGCCAGTTCCATTGAAAACGCCCTAGCTTCGCGCCGGGGCCGCCAGGGGCGCTGGCTGTGATGTGTCCACAAAAGCTGGATTTGGTACGATTGACGGTATGTATTGCGCAAAAAGGTGAGACAACTTGTTATGGAAGAGGCGCCAGTTTTCAATTATCGAGAGATTTTCGAACCCCGATTCGAATGATTGGTAAAATACTTCTAATTCACTGTTAATTGCGGTATAAGTCCCTGTGTCGGACAGGCGGTTTGTTTTGCGATCTGTAAGATATTTCACGGGCGAAAAAGAGAAAAGTGTCTGGATTACTTTGTGGTCGCTTATTTCGCGTAAATAGCTAATGGAGGACATGCTCTCTGGATGAGTGGTTAGTATCAGGTCAAGTATGTTTGCGGTATCATGAGTTATACGCGTGGGCTCCTTCACTATCTGAGAGAGGTTAAAATTAAAGCAAACGTCTAGGAAATCTTTAACTCCTCCGTTAGTGGCACCTGGGCTAGAATAATCAGTCCAGTCTATATGTGGGTAGTTGAAGTCACCAAAAAGCAAAATGCACGCGTTCGGGAATTCTTTTGTTAAAAAAGCCAATATATTATTGAGCTCACCGGGGAAGTCAGCATTACTGTTGGGGGGGACGATAGCAGACACCGACAAGTAGTAGCTGTGAGTTAGCTCGACAGATAAGCCATAGAATTTCCAGGTTCGTGGTCACGTGAACAGCGGAACACTTCAGCTGTTTTTTTACGGCCATAAGAACGCCACCGCCTCGGGCACCCTGCCTGTCCTTGCGAAAAACACCAAAGTTCGGCAGTTCATTCATAACTTCACTGTCAGCGATTTCATTAGTAAGACACGTTTCAGTCAAAATAAGGAAGTCACTTTCAGATGAAGATACGACGTCAGCTACCTGTTCACGTCTGAAAAGGAAGCTTCTAATATTGGTAAAGATAACAGACACTGAAAAAGAGTTTTGAGGGACAGGCAGAGTACGTCGGGAAGGTTGGCGAAGGCCGCGCGTTAGCTATGATTCTTTAAACGGATTGTGACGTCTCATCAAAAATATAGCGCTTTGATCCAATCAATAATATTTTGTGGTGAAGGAAAAAGGAACTGCCTTGCCCCTCGCAAAAGTGACGAGGTGGTTATGCGCGTTCTGCGCTTTCTTAGAAAAATATTCGCCCATACTGTAAGGAGTGTTTTTAAACTTACGGCCGTTTGACAAGATGGCTTTCTTGGTTTTAAAAAAAATGAAAGCTTGACAATAATAGGCCGGTTACGACCAGGACAGTGTCGACCAAGGCGATGTGCTCGCTCAATTTCCTTTGGCTCCAAGGAAAAATTCAATTGCTCGGAGCACAACCTAAATACCAGTTCTTCGGACTGAGCAAATGATTCGGCTTTGTTAGTATCATTAAAGCCATAAAAGATCAAATTATTACGTCGAGAGCGGTTTCCGCTTCATCAAGGCGGGTTTCAAGATTACAAACTCGACGAGCCGTTTCAGCGGTGTCGGTATGCACTGTTGCGAGCTGCTGCCTCAAGGGCTCAATTTGCTGGCAATTGGTTTCCACGTTCGTTAGGTGCTTACTGAGTTCAGACAGGGTGGCATTGGTCGCTAGTAGCTGACATTTTAGATCTTGTATTTCCGAGAGAAGTTAAGATTGCCCGGAAGATTATTCAGTTCAGCCAGCACCGCTGCTGAGTCAGGTTCAGGATTTTGTTCAATATCACCCGAGAGCAGCAGCAAGAAACGCCCAGCAGCAATACATTCATCAAACAACGAAAACAAGCACCGCGGGCTCGGCAGCTGTACCAAGAGGTAGTTACTCGTTCTTTTAGCGAATAAACTGTGGGGTGAACTAACCTGCATGGCGAATAGCAACGAGTTAGTGGACACTTCAGCGGCACAGCCACAGAGCCCAAGAAGCGAGAGGCGCAGATCATAATTATTGACGTTAGTCGTCGGGATGGAGATCCGCCCCTAGGATAAACGTAGATGCGTCCAAATCAAGCGCTGCTATATCCGCCCAACCCCAACAGACATTGTGCAAGCTCTCATCTATTAGTGTGCAATGAACATCGAACTACGTTCGTGAAGAAGCATTTCAATTTCGCGTTACACCGATTCACATGACGAAGGGATCAACTATGTTTTTCTCCTAACACGGAAGGGTTTTATGCCGGGGTCCACGAAGACTTTCATGACATATTTCGGTCACGGAAATACGTTAGCAAAATGAAAGCCATCAGATGGCGAAGAAAATAAACTATAAGAAGAGTTCCGTTGACAGGTGTCGAACAACCGACCTCTGGGTCCGCCACGATGGCTGGCGGTCGTTTAGCCCACTGATCTACCTCCAAACACTTAACGGAGCCTACATGAACGTGCCTTTTATCTTTCACACTTTCCTGTCACAGTGCTCTTGGAGGGATGGATGGATGCTATGAGCATCCCCTTTATAACGGTGTGGTGACATTTGTACCACCAAGCTCGAAAAAAAAAATAAAAACTTCGCTGCCTCTGCAATTAGCTCCGGCAACGCACCGTTGCTATGACCGTCCTAATCGCTGCGTTTCCAATAGTAGAAGTGTAATATCGCCAACGCTTTAACACATCGCGAACACAGCCCAAGCCTCGCTCATAGCATCCATCCATATTGAAAAATAGCTCCCCGATGCTCGCTTGGCTGCCGCACCGCGTTCCCCGCTCACCATGTGAGAATTAACGGCCAGGCTAGAGGGAAGACAGGATGCTCGTGGCGTTTCTCTTCGCGTTTCACGGCGATTTGAAGGAGTGCATATCGAGTATCAGTGTTTACTATGTGCTTGTTGATGCCATCCTTGGGTGGGATTCACCGTATAGGGTGTCCAGGTATATCTTGTCAAATTCAGCTACGGCAAGGGTTAAACCATGATCATGGGCGTTAGTCCTCGGTGCGGAGACGTGCCACCAGGCGTCAACGTGAGTGCGTCCACATCAAGCGGCGCTATGTCTGCCAAACAACAATTAACATTATACAAGCTCTCGTACAACTATGCACTATAAACAATGAGCTACTTCTGGAACGATATGTTTCCCTTTCGTGCTATACCGATTCCTATGACGGAGGGATCAGCCATCTTTTTGACTAATTTGCTGAGCATTTCTTCTATGAGGCGCGCGAGAGGAGCGTCTTATGAACCTAGATTCGTCCTTACTGTGACATGGTAAAACAAATGGTCGGAGTTGGCCTTCAAACTTGCCTCCGTATGCTCGCTTGGCGCCCGCGATGGTAGCCTTGCAAATAAAATATCGTGCTATCGTGCGTCCAAAAACGCGGGTTCCATCTCCACTCTGCTACTTGCGCAAAATTTTCTAGACGAAGGACCGAAAAGACATGGACAAGCATCCGTCCTTCGTCTAAAAAATTTTGCGCAAGAAGTAGTAGAGCATGGAATACCAACTACCTCGAACCCACGCAAGTTACATCGCCGGCCTCGCTGGAGGCGAAACTCAAGAATACCCGTGTACATAGATTTGTGCATGTTGAAGAGCTATGGATGATGGAAAATAATCCGCCGTACCCCACTACGGCGTGCCTCATAATCATTATGCATTTTCTGACATAAATGTCCAGAAATTGGTTAATCATAGAATAACAGAGAGCTGAGCTAGGAGGTAAGCATTCATTCTAAAATACAGGGCGTGCAAACACGGACACAAGAATGAAGTCAGGTGTTTGCACGCCCTGTCTTTTTAGATTGGTTAATCAATTACATTTTACTCTACAGTTGAATAGTTCGTTGGTTATTAGTCTTCTTCATTGATCCGAACGTGCCTGTACTCACCCCGCCACGGTGGTCTAGTGGTTATGGCGCTCGACTGCTAACCCGAAGGTCGCAGGATCGAATCCCGGTCGCTGCGGCTGCATTTTCGATAGAGGCGATAATATTTGAGGCCCGTGTACTTAGATTTAGGTGCACGTCAAAGAACCCCAGGGGGTCGCCATTTCCGGAGCCCTCCACTACGGCGTCTCTCGTAATCATATGGTGGTTGTGGGACGTTAAACCCCAGATATTAATGTGGCTATACTCACACATCAGGTGCAACGCTGCACAAGCTATGCAAGAACTTTGGTCAACGAAATGCATCACTCCGCGCGGCTGATGGCCCATTTTAGGGGCGAAGCTCCTTAAGGCGGCACCCGTTCGTCCCTCGTAGTCGTAGTCGTAGTAGTCGTAGTGCGTAACCAGTCTTACGCTTTGACCTCCAAGGTGGTGCCGGTGGGAGATTTTTCCTGTGCGTTGTTGAGCAATAAAAATTCGCAGCGTGCGCGTTAACTAAAAGCCGAATTCTTCTGTCTCTCATTCCCCATTAGCAGCCATTGGCATGTTCCAGTAGGAAACGTTAGTAGAAGTGTAAGTGTTAGCTAAAAGCCGACTTCTTCTGTCTCTCATTCCCATTAGCAGCCATTGTTTACCTCCAAGGTAGTGCCTGGTGAGATTTCTCCTGTGCGTGATTAAAAAAATAAAAATTTTGTTCAAAACGCCGTTGATTGGTGAAATAAACCAACGAAAGAACGCCAGATGTTTTGTAAAAGCAAAACGAAAGAACGCCAGATGTTTCTAAAGCAAAACGAAAAGACGCCAGCTGCTTAACGAAAGACGCCAGATGTTTTCTAAAGCAATGGTTTTCTAAACAATGAAAATTCACAGCGTACATGTAAAATTAAAGTGAGCTGCAAGTCGTCATAACTCATCGAACTTTTAGTATAAACGCGCCCGATCTCACGTCGGTGATGATGTACTGGGCAGAATTCACGGAAGATTCACGGTTTACCGATGAACCTCCGCAGCTTCGCCCACTCATCATCATTCACTCCGTGGATATGCTGTGATTTTTTTGTCGTTGTAAACGCTCGCACGCGCCTCCGCGCGACGCGTCGAGACGGCGCGCCAAGGAAACGCGCACAAAAAAAGAAAACAACAAGACGCTATACTCACGGACAACTATTCTTGGCAATGAAGCGAACGCTACAGAGCCACAATGCACTTATCTTACCGCTAATGAAGTCGCAGAATTGCGTCCGTATTTTCTGCGTCAGATATATAGAAAATACTCCTCCATTTTATACATGCAGCTCTTTGAGACGGAACGCAGCGCACACAAGCGAGATATTTGCATTTCTTTTATTTACACGTTGTCACTTTGAGTTTTTTGCGTGCGTGAAAAATTCGCGCCTTCTACCCTTACCTTAGACGCTAAGCAGCGTTTGCGTCGAAATGCAACGCTAGCAATCACTTTCCACGGCGTTACGAGACGCACAACAAACCGGACTGCTTCGCGTAGGAGTACATGTGCAGATGCTCCGCCCCCGTAGCTTTCCCTTCATTGCCAAGAAAAGTTGTCCGCGAGTATAGCAGCCGCATAACAGGGTTTGTTTCTTTCTAAGGCACAAAACATCTTTATTTTTTAATCAGCCTAAGCGCAAAAAGAAACATTTTATTCTCGTTGGTGAGAACATTCACCTATTTCTTAATGCGAACGCACCTACTGCAAGAAGTATCGCTAGCCTCCACAGCGTTGCACCTCATGTGTGGAACGCAGTATAGGCATGCGCAGGCTAAAATAGCCCAATAGCCCATTATTGAATGCCCGATGTGCTGGAAAACGCATCTAGCCCTCTTTTTTCAGGCTAATGCCAAGTTTTGCTGCAGTATCGTGGAACGAACAAGTAGATAACTTCTTCTCACTCAACTGCAATGGCGCTCGGCCTCAGGGCTACAATATCGCCCTTCATATGCCACGCCTCGCCTTTTTCTTCTTTGCAGCCTGAAACGGTGATGCGGTTCCGGAGAGCTAAACGAATCTATCTGGGATAGCTCGTATTTTAACTTTTTCATAAATGTGGCTGAATTGAGTTTAACGGTGCATCATCGCACATCAAGAGAAAATATTTTATGGCATTTTTAGTAGCCGCTCCTCAAGTCAATGAGTTGTGCCCGCAGTGCTACTATCAGAGGTCAACGAGCACCTCGAAGAAGTTAGTGCGTGTATTTTCAGCATCTGTACCTGCCATTTGTTTTAGACTAAGTGTGTAGATGCCCTTTGCCCATGCTTACTCTTTATGATTTGTTCGAACAGCACAATATTGTTAAGAAAGGGAAAATGGACAACCACCCATTTTTAGCACAAAGCCGCAAGGAAATCCAAACGGATTTCTCAGATAATAAAGCCTATTAGTCGCCGAAAAATTCGTCCTGGTCCGGGGACTATTATCTGAGAAATCTGTATGGAATTGCTTGTGGCTTTGTGCTAAAAATGGGTGGTTGTCCATTTTCCCTTCCTTAACCCTTCCGCCACCTTGCGGGATTCGGCAAAAAACTGATTTGCAGTGCAATATTGTGTTTAGCTGCCCGAGTGTGCGGTGTCCTTCGAGCTACATGTGTGCAGCAGTCAGCTGCCATTCCATTTTGGCTATCTCAAGTGCGGGATAACGCTGAATTCCTTGTTTTAAGCATCCTCTATGTCGACATGCTAACGAGTAAACAGGTGGCATGATACGAATGATTTCCAGGGTTTGTTTCTCAGTGCTGGCATTTTTTTCCGTTTTCTTCCCAGTTTTGACATCGGACCAGCACACATCATCAGCTTATCCACAGAATTTTACTTTTTCGTTGAGTACGGATTTCTGCAGATAAAGCATCAGTACGAATGGTTGGAGCAAGACCTCAAGGTATGTATGTATACGCCTTCTGTCGCATATGTCTTTTATCCCGAACTCTGGCGAACCTCCTGCCTAACCTTCGTCTTGCCGAGTAGGGCGAGCCGGTCTCAATTGCCTGCCCCGTACCAAGCTCGTAAGAACAGTTCACAAAGTTATCGATGTCATTTCCAAACGTGGGTTGGGTGTGCGTTTGTGGCGCCCATTTCAGGGTAATAGTATTTCTCTTAAGTTTACTTTAAATTTTGAGATTAACCTTCTCGAGACTTAGGATCCACTCACCACAAAAAATTGAGAAGCGTTGACATTTGTGGAGGCCAAATACAGCGAGAATAAAGGGATTTGTTAGCAAATTTGAAGAACCTGCATTATTCTGCCGCAAAACGCAGTGTTAAGTTCGTCTCAGTCGTGTATAGATGGATTTGGGGTTGTAACGGTTTTTTACGAAAGTGGGCACAATCGCACGACATTTTCAGAGCAGGCGTACATGAACACGCGTACACGCGTACCTTAAGTCAACCTTTGTGCAGAGAAATAACACACGTACCAACAAGAGTCACAGTTCCGCCGCAAGGGCGAAGCAATGAAGGCGGCAGCAACAAATCGGAATGTCACACGAAGGCCGGCGAGCAGCTCGAAACTTGCTGCGCGCTGCTCAAGCACAAAGGGCGCACGAAAAGAACAAACACAGGACGAGCGCGAACTGAGAACTGTCACAGCTCGACAATTGCAGCGCGCTCTTCGAACACAAATAAGGACGCATGAAAAGAACGCACATAAGGCACCATTTACTGACCAGAGGGAGCTGCGTTGCTCTCATTGGAACTTCCCAAATTCGCTTACATTGATTGCTCGGGGCACGCAAATACCAGACGCCCGCATAGTCCGCTCATTCATGCAGTGGGGAGACTTGCACATCATGTTCCATTTTGTCCTGGCCCGTCTCAGTTTTTTTCAACAGCAAAGCTGTTCTAGCTCAACGTAAAGTGTGTGACCGTGCCCGAAAACTATCGTCATCGTGAACGGGTATGTGCCACAGAATTTGGGCAGGTCCCACTACTCACCGCTGTGGCGTCGCCTGTACAAACGAGTACCGAGAGCGTATTGAAAGGGTTTGCAGCGCAAGCATGGTAGTGCTGAAGGAAAGGCGTATTAGCGAGGAACGGAAAGCAAAGAGGGACGATACGTGCTTTCCGTGCACTTTAACCAACTAGCCCAAATAGCCGTTCTTCCTCTTCAGTACAGAGAGAGCGAGAGAGAAGGAAAGAAAGAAAGATATAAAAAAGAGAAAGCGAGAAATTCTTGTCGAAAAAAAAATTGTTCACGAGGCAGCTTCGAACCCTTGATCTGAAGGCGAGCGTCCTAACCACTCGGCTACGCAGGCACTTTTTTTTCTTTCATGGTATTTATTACACTAAGTATTAGAATGCACAATAAGATAACAAATAAAGCAAACAAAAGTAAAATCACATAGCGACAATAAGCGCTCAAGCGTTACGGAGGACACGATCAATGGCTAACACAACATGCAGTAGAACAGTGAGAGTTCTTCACATCGCATTATATAGAAAAGGTGGTGAGGCCGAGCACCTCCCCAGGAGGGGTACCAGTCCGGTCTAAAGCCCAGGTCGTCATAAATGTGCTTTCGGTGAATCCAAACAAACGGCAGCAAGTGGAAGATGGAAGCTTGCGATGAGAAAATCCGTGAACAGGGGGTGGGTGCTCCAGCCGACGTTTCGACAAGCGAACTTGTCTTCTTCAAGGCTGGAGTTCCAGCCTTGAAGAAGACAAGTTCACTTGTTGAAACGTCGGCTCGAGCACCCTCCCTCTGTTTACGAATTTTCTTCTCTTTAGGTGAATAGCTATTCGAATGAAGTGTATGCTTGAAGAAATGGTGGGTTCTGCATTAAGGTCTTGCATACGTGTCTTCCATAAGCTATGCATACCCAAGAGGAAAAACACATGGCACTTCATCAAGAGATGTTGGTATAAGATAACGTATGGTGTGAAAATTACTGACAGAGCTTTTTTTCAGTGCTCGCTGAAGGCTTTGCAGCTAATAAAGCGATGTTCTATTGTTTCCGGCACATCACATAGACAGCAGTTAACAGAAGAGAAAAATACCTTTACTTTTTAACCATGTGTTTACCGGCAGTGTTTCAGAGTGTAGTTTATAGAAGAATGTTTTTGAATTAGGAGGAATATACATTTTCGCACACGTTTCAACACATCGTGGCCTGAAAGATCGTTGTACAATGAACGGTACAACGAAGGCGGGAAGAGCATAGTTAGTAATTCCTTATATAGTACCTTGCGCGAGACTGTGTACAGGTATTCCATGGAAAGGCGAGCTTTAAGGAACCGAACTGCGAGATAAACTTCCTGCATGAATCCCCATAAACACGGATGTTCGGAGAAGTTTGATGAAACAACTAAGTCAGGCAAGCAATCAACAAGTGTAACCTGCAAGAATGAACGTATTACGGGATGGGAATTGTCTAAAAAAAAAGAACCGTCAAGCTGTTTGCCATAGATAAAGATGTACTAATCCCAACCCACCCTCACTAATTGGCCTGAAAATGTCACGACGCATCGGCTCAGAAGTCAAGGACCATATGAAAGTAGCAAAAATTCGATGAAAGCGTTGTACATAAAATCTTGCGCAATGGATAAGTCGCAATACGTAGTAAAGCTTTGTTGCTAGGAAAGTACTGCAAGCTTCAGGTCTCCCAAATATTGAAAGTGGCTGGGGAACAAATGTCTGGTCCTGCCGTTCAAGCTTAGGAACGCGCTCCTTCCAGTAATGCGCACTAAATCTATACGCGTCTAGTGGTACACCGAGGTACTTTGGCGGGATTGGTGTCCAATTAAAAGCTGCGAACTGCTTCGGCGTGCTACCCCACGAGCCAAACCATAGTCCGAAACTCTTAGAAGAATTTAAGCGAGCTCCTGATACAACGCCAAACATTTCAATTGTAGATACGACATTTTCTACACTTGGTTTATCTGTGCAAAAGAAAGCGACATCGTCTGCAGAAGCTTACACTTTAACTTCACCGCCGAATATACTGAAGCCGCTAATACAACTGGACTGTATTATGCTTAAGCACAGCGGCTCCAGATAAAGTGCAAACAGAAGTGGTGACATCGGGCATTCCTGTTTCACCGAAGAGCAAATAGAAACAGGTTTAGATAGTTGACCATTAACAATGAGACGAGTTGAACATTGATAATAACAAAGTTTAACGCCTTTGAGCACAACTGTTCCGACATTGGCATGCTCAAGAAGAGAAAAAATGAACAAATGACTAACACGATCAAAGGCTTTTGCAAGGTCTACCTGTAGCACTACAAGCTGTTTTTGATAACCATAGCAGAACTGAAGAACTGTACGAGCAACGTGCATACTGTTTTTTATAGATGGGCCCCTAATTCCACATGTCTGATGCGACCCAATGAGAATAGACATCGCAAATTGCAACCTATTTGATTATACTTTCGCAAAAATTTTGTAGTCCACATTTGAATGAATGAAGAGATTTTATTTCTGGAAAACACTAAAAAAACGAAGCGAAGCTAAAGGCCATTCAGCCTGACGGGGCTTCGCTACGTGAAGTGTACAACGTTTAAGCGTCCAGCAAACAGTGCGACATGATATACCAATTGTCAACATGTATGGAGCAGCAAAGAATAACTAGAACACAACTGCATGGAAATTTGCAACATAAGCTACATAGGCATACAAAATTCAGAAATCGTGGCTGTTTTCATGTTATATTAAAAAAGAAATACAAAAGGCACATAAAGGCAAAGCTATATAGATACACGCATTTATGCATATACACACCTCTACATACATACACACACTATATATACATACTGTATATACATCTACATACACATGCATATGGTACATAAAAGTGAGAAACAGGTTGGAGGAACCTGGCCTGTCATTCGTAGGAGACAATATTTACAGAAATCTATTCACAAGCAGATCCTTGATGTGACGTTTGAACTGAGTTAATGACATGTTAAAGTTAAATTGCTCACCAAAGTGATTTAGCAACAGTGGTGCTCGATATGTAATTAGGACAGCGATATTGGCCTGTAACCTTCGACGGAGCGAAGTTTTTCCTTTTCAGAGGTTTTCGGTAATTAAACAGTGTGGCTTTTGCAAAAAGATTATGACATGGAGACACTGTTGGCTATGCAGGTACGCCAACAGAACATAACATAGCCTTGAATTGTATAGCGTGGCCAAGGGGTGGGAAAGGGAAGTGAGCGTGAGGAGGAGGGAAGGGAGAGAGGAAAGCGTAGCTCAGAAAGAATGAGATAGAAATAGAAAGAAATTTAGAAAGAAAGAGAGATAGAGAAGCAGAGAGGGAAGGAAACGATAGAAAGCAAGGGGAAGCAAGCACACAGTCGTCTAGCGACCAGATACCGCGCCACTTGGCCAAGCCGCGCATGCGCCCTTCGCCCTCAGTTGATAAGCGCGCCGACGGACACATAGCGCGTAACCTCCGCTCTACAGTGCGTAGCCTGGCTGCGTACTCTAGAGGAGCAAGCCGCGTATCTCGAAGCTAGACGTGCCGGTCGACAAGGAGTATGAGCGGCCCGTGCTTCGCTGTGCCAAGCTGACTTAGCGTAGACTGCCCGCAATTCTTTATCCCCTAGGCTGTGTTTTCTGGCGCTGCAGTCACACCGGAGAACTCCACTACACGACGAGCGCGAACTAACAGCTGTCACAGTTGGTACTTCAACTAGCCACTACTTTGGTTCTTCTAGCTAGCAGCTCACTCCTTTTGCAAACGTGACCGCTGGAACAGGCGAGGTGACCGTCGTGCGGTCTATACATTCAGCGCAACGTTGCAGTGAACGCACAACACGTGCGAACCTTCGCCCTCAGTTGATAAGCGCGCGAGCAAGGGCAACCACGCACTGTATGTCAAAGTAAAAGTCGGAGGCACACACCTCAACTTCTGCGAAACACTAGAGAGTTTTAGAATTGGGGGCCCGAGGAGATACATTTGCGGGCAGTCAGGGTGCATGCGCAGAACCCAAGCCACTCCAGGGTTCTTGCGCTCGCGTTGTCCCAAGACCCAAAAATCAAACTAGCGTGGGTCCCCAGTGAGACAAAGCAAATGCAGCGTGAGCCACGGCGCAATTGCGTCTCCATGTATAGCGTCCTGTGCGTTTGACCCAAGGCCCCCTGCGATTGATCCAACTCTCAAACGCTACTGCTCCTCTGAACACAAGAGCAACCCACTCAACGCAGCTACTGGCGGGGCGACGGCCTTTAAAGCTAGAGTAACTGGAAAATTTCAGAGTACCGCAAAGGTAGGCTGCACGCGGACAACATTGGGCGGCGGCGGCCATTTCCCTTCCAGGCCGTCCGGCGCGTTGCTAGCGTGTGTTGAGAAGTGACCGATCTTTTCGCCTCGATGCCGTGTTAAGCTCAGCGGGACTGCAATGTGTGTCTGTGTTTCTTCAAGATGATATTAGAAGTCATCTCTAGACATCGACAGTTATGAATCGACTCCGCAGTAAGCGGTGTAACTAACGAAATGTGCGGCGAATGTTGCCATGTGCTCGCGAACTCTCTTCATGGCTTCATTGGTGTCTTTTCGTGTCACGGCCGGGTGCGTTCGCTAGACCCGGAGCTATAAACACAGTTGCATTAGCGCAGTGACTTCGTGCGAGATGCCATTTACTTCGACACTTGGTGAATCGTGACTGTTTGCGCTAGCTTTGCAGTCGGTGTTCAGGTTCACTTCATAGCGCACTCGAGAACATTATCGAAAAACATCGAGAACATTCAACACTGCGTCCTTCGACTGATCGCTCACGCATACTTTGCTTGCGCACCATTCTTGCTGTTCAACTGGGTGTTATATGTAATAGAAGTGGTGTGTGTGTACGGTAAATGGAAGTTGTGCATGACGTAATTAGTTCTCGGTTCGGAACGCCAGAAGCCGAACGCACGGGCGAATCGGCGTGCGGTAGGTAAGGTGCATCATATTTTGCGAATACGTTGGAATTTCTTAACAGATACGTAGAAAATAGGCCATCAAAAATGACTGACATCACTAATTATTGTTTCATTTCCAGTTTTTTGTCTCCTTAATATTCCCAACTTTGCAGTGCATTTGCAAGTAATTTGCTGTGTTCCAACAAACAGTTTTTTTTTGTTGTTGTTGTTGACGTTGCCGGCGCGTAAACAGATGTGGTTTGGTTTCTGCACTACTTTAATTTCAACTTTCTTTTTCAAAACGCACTAGTATTAAAACTTCCTCGGCACAGTGCTCTATGTTCTTTTGATCGGAAATAGCACATGCCGGAAATTTTTAACGCGCATGCTACTGCAACACAGTATGTATATAGACATAGGGCTCGCATGAAATCGATTCGCTCAATGTGTGGGATCTGCCGAATTTTTTTTTCGCTTTGACCGTTTCTCACCCACCCACTAAACAGTATTGTAAGGTACGCTCGGCGCAATGCAGCATTAGCAACGTTTTACAGCGAAAGCTGTTATGAGATCATTTCTCCGGCCGTTTTTGGCGCCGTAGTTGTCCGCCGCCGCCGCCGCCGGTGTCTGTAACCAGTATATCGCTCGAAATAAGAAAAAAAAACTAAATAAGAAAAAAATTCCAGGATGGAACGAGGTTCGAACCTGGGCCTTCTGCGTGGGAGCCCAGTATTCAACCTCTGAGCCATGCCGGTGCCTGAAACTGCTTTGCAAAAAGGTCCTATACAGGCTTCATGTCGGGAAGGAACCACATTAGCATATGCAATATAGCGTGGTAGAAGATTAAAATAAGCACCAAGCGTCGCACAACGCGAATTCTGTAACCAGGCGTCAAACAATTGCGAATTGCGCAACGAGTAGGTTGTTGAATGCTTCCAACCCATTACAAAAGGGCTCTGCCATAATTCTTCATCGTCATCAGGCGCAGAATCAACAAAGTGCGCATAATCCCTTACATGCGTTTAGCAGGTACCAACGCTCTCTGTAGAATGACGAAAAATGGCACAGTGCCTGCTGCCCTACTTCTAAAAAATTACAATTATTTATAGCGTAGTGGGTTCCTCGCAAGTGCACTTGTATTGGTTGCCAAGGAAGCCCATAAGCGCATGATCCACTTCCTCGGGGTCTCAGTAAGATTACAATGAGTTATAGCGTAGTGGGTTCCTCGCAAGTGCACTTGTATTGGTTGCCAAGGAAGCCCATAAGCGCATGATCCATTACCTCGGCGTCTCAATAATGTTCTTCGCCCCCCCCCCCCCCCCCCCCCGTCTCTCTTCCACGTCAACGTATGTTATACAGCATGACGGGAGAGGGAAATAGCGACCGGGCGTCACCCAATGCAAATTACATAACTGGTGGGCCGTTTAAAGATTCCAACCCATTACAAAGGGCTGAGCCATAATTCTTCATCGTCATCAGTCGTCACGTCAACAAAGTGCACATAATGCCTTACAGACGTGTAGCTGGTGCCTCGCTTCTCCATAGAATGACGAATAATGGCTTCCCATAGCGACACCAGACCATAGCGACACCTTCGTTTCCCCGAGTTTGGCTGTCAAATGGAGTGAAGAGGCGGGAGAAGTGATCCGGGATTCTGGGAGTAACCAAAACTTACACACTGAATTTTGTATTTAAAACCACCCTTTGTTCAAGACACCGTTACTGTACACCCATCTGGCACGAGTGTTTCGTTCGAAATAACCTCGCAACGAAAACAAATTTTCACGTAAAAGGCACCTGAAACCTCGTTTCGCAATAGGCACTGGCTATGTACAAATAAAACACTTATTTCTGAGAAATCGCTTCAAAATTTGGTTTCAGAATAAGCACGGCTTTGCGCTGGCATATTCGACGCCCATGCACATCCTCCGGCAGTCAGGGGCACGCGGTGAGCGGTTACTTACCGCATGTTTTACAAACGTAACCCATCCTTAGAGAGAGAGAGAGAGAAAGGTAATGCGGAAAGGCAGGGAGGTTAACCAGAAAACATATCTGGTTTGCTACCCTGCACTGGGGAAGGGGTAAGGGGAGACAGAAAAGTAAGAAAGAAAGGAATGGGATAGGGAGGGAGGGGAGCACAAACACACACACACACACACGCACACACACAGGAGTGTCACCATCGTTCAACGAGGCCGGTCGCTCGCAGAAACTTCATCAACGCCTTCATTGCTTTCTGGCGTGAAGCTCGATCTCTCCGACATTCTAAGATTGACTGCTGGCAAAACGGCTGGTCGTCGAGGCGAGTAAACACTGCTGAGAGGAATTGCCTCTGAGAGCTGTACTGAGGGCACTGACATAAAATATGTTCGATGGTTTCCTCATTACCGCAATGGTCACATGCGGCCGTGTCTGTCATTCAGATGCGGCAAGCAAAAACGTTCGTAAAAGGCACCGCAAGCCACATGCGCCAGAGAAGGCTCGTCTCGGATCGGGGTAGGCTAGATGGAATAGTGAGGCGTAGGCATGGATCCAGGCGGTGAAGACGGGTGTGGAGAAAACCGGGTGTGTTCCACATAGACCTTGCGACATCATGCGCAAGGGTATTAATCTTTCCTGCTGCGCCGCTTCTTGATAGTGGAATATATTCCATCAGCCATTTTCGTGAGCATTCTTAGCTACATCGTCGGCATGCTCGTTACCGATGATGCCGCAGTGGCCTGGCAACCACTTAAAAGTTGCAGCATGTCCTTCGTCTATGAGTTGATGGTACAGTTGTCTTATTTCCAGCACCAATTGGTCTTGAGGCCCAGGACGTAGAGCAGTTCGAAGACATTGCAGAGCTGGTTTTGAATCAGTAAAAATGCTCTATTTTTGTGGTGCTTCTCGATCAATCCTGCGGAGTGCGCTGCAGAGTGCCTCGAGCTCCACGGCTGTCGATGTTGTCTTGTGTGACGTTGGAAACTGGATGTTTTCGGCTCTTCCTGGGGAGATCACAGCTCCTGCAGATCCTTCAACAGTTGTCGAGTCATTCGTGTAAAGAAGCCGCAGCTCTCGTCGCCAGCTCTGAAGCAGATGACTCTACTCATGCTGCACGAAGAATATAAACATCATGTTAAGCCCATTCATAAATACTCAGTAAACACATGCGAGTACGAGCGCCCGAACGACACCCAGCGCGCGCGGACGCCGTCTACGTGGAGATCAGACATGTCATATGCTAGAATTACCGCACATAGCTCCCGCAGTCACGTACACTCACTCGATTCTGTTATAACGCCGAACATCATCGCAGTGTAGGCAAACTACGAAAACAGCAAAGAGAAACGAGGGACGACAGGAGAGCACGAAGGCGGCCGCAACAACGGCGCCGTCGAAAGTCGCGAGCTTTTTCACCATACCGGCGAGGCGTGTCCAGCTTAAGAGACTACCGCGTACGTGCTGGAACCATCGTACTATATCTACACCTCAAACTACCGTCCTTAAGCCAACAAAAACCATTATATAAAGTGCGTCTAAGCTTTCCGTACACGGACTTTTATCACGTACCCACGCGCAGAAGCACGCTGAACACTCAAGGTTGATGGAAATGTTGTTATGAAGTAGACTAAAGCCCATCTGAAAACGACATCTTGCAGCTTTAGCAGTGCAGCAACAATGTGTGATCAGCAAAAAAAAAATGGCCCTTGATAATTGTTTGCATCGCTTATTTTATGGGAGCTTGTACAGCAACGCGCATAACGGTGTCAACTCGTTAAAGGGATGCTGAAGTGGTTTTACAATTCGGTAAAGCTTTGTTGTTAACAAGGACCAACATTATTGTCGACGATGGCGTAATTTTTTTCGCTGTTGCGGCAGCAGGAGCTTTAAAATACGCGAAAGAAAAGTTCGTCTTGCTCCCTCCAAGCAAGCGCGCCAAAAGTGTGGGCGTGTAAATGAACTAACCGGAATTACGTCATAGTCGGTAGTTCTGGCCACGGTGGTAGAATAACAGGTGGCCCGAAGCGCCGCTCCCCGAATGCGCCGCGCGTGTCACGGAGGTGCTCGAGTTGCCGCCGCTTTGCCGCAAGGTGGCAGCAGGTGTACTCTGGGCCGATATCTCCGCTACAGCGCATTTGAAAGCATGTGGCCAGCGTGCGTCGCGAGCACTTAAACTGCAATTTACATCTTTAACTTTTGAGAAAGATATCCGCGGTGTATTTATTATAGAGCACTGCACGGGCCCGGGCCCGGCCGGGCCCGCGGGCCGGGCCGGGCCGTCCGAAGCGTCTTTCGGCGGGCCCGGGCTGGGATCGGGCTTGAAAGTGCGGGCCCGGGCCGGGCCCGGGCTTGAAGCTGCGGGCCTGGGCCGGGCCCGGGCTTGAGGCTGCGGGCCGGGCCGGGCCCGGGCTTGAGGCTGCGGGCCGGGCCGGGCCCGGGCTTGAGGCTGCGGGCCGGGCCGGACTCGGACCTGCTCATTAAAAGGCGTAAGTCGGGCCTTCGAGCACACGCAAACGTTATGCATTGCATGGTCTAAGGTATACTGTGCCAAGCTGAAGTGACACGTGCAAAGAGTTGGCTCTTAGTAAAGCTTAGCAATAAAAATAGAAAAGCAGTTGAAGTGCTATTTTTTTTCACCATTATAGATATAGATTGGCACTGTATATTTACACTAACGTTTTGTCTGCGGGACCAGGCTTTGTCAAAGTAACAAGTACATTGTGGTGGGTTTCCTTATAAACACGCCAGATCACGTATATATATACATATATATATATATTAACAGCACTAACAATGGGCCAGATCACGGTTGTTCCCACGGGAGGAATAAAGATTTCGGTCTTTTATTCGAGGTTGACACATACGGTATATTTCATTTATATTCCTTGGTATTACGTGCCAAAACCACGATATGATTACGAGGCACGCCGTAGTGGCACCGGATCAATTTCGACCACCTCGAGCTCGCTAACGTGCACCTAAAGGTAAGTATATACACGGGTGTTCTTGCATTTCGCCCCCATCAAATTGCGGCCGCTGTCGCCGCGGGAATCGCACCCGTGTCCTAGGACTTAACAGAGAAACAGCTTAACCGCTGAGCTACCACCGCGGGCTAAGCAACATTTCGATGCATGCACACACCGAATTTTCCGTCCGATCGCCCGCTACAAAGAGCACGGCATCATGAATAATCATCATCAACAACTAATATGCTCTAGAGGGCCCGGGTCGGACCTGGTCATGAACAAGCGCGCCCTGGATTAGTTTAGTAATGAACGCCCGGGCCCAGGCCGGGCCCGGGCCGGGCTCGGCCTGGGTACGGTCAAGTACGCCCGGTCCCGGGCCGGGCCCGGGCTTGGAACCACGGGCCCGGGCCGGGCTCGGGCTGGGTACGGTCAAGCACGCCCGGGCCCGGGCCGGGCCCGGGCTTGGAACCATGGGCCCGGGCCGGGTTCGGGCTTCATAAAGCGGGCCCGGGCCGGGCCCGGGCCGTAAAATCCGGCCCGTGCAGTGCTCTAATTTATTAAACCAGAGACGCCTTGAGCAACACTGAAGAGTTGCCGTCGCTTAGAACGGACGCGCCACTAATGAAAGCATGCAACGCAACCAGCGTTGCAGCGGCGTCTCTTCCTTTCTGCTTGGTCATCTTCGATAAATGCGGAGACGTCCGTGGGTGCAAGCGTGGGACGAAAATGCTTCGCTCCAAATTGCAAGTCTGGCTACAAAACGTGCAAAGAAAAGCTGTGTGTTTTCTCCGCGGCGAAAGACGAAAAGCAACTACAGTTGTGGAGAAATGCAATTCCACGGAAAGGCCGCCAGCTACAGTCCTCCGACATACATACGATAACGTGAAAACCAAATGCTTTTTTTTTTACTCTGCACACTCGCCGGTAGGAATTTTCAGGCTTTCGAAAAAAAAAATACACGCCCTTCTCTTGCAATCGGCACCTTGTGACAGTCATATCGGGACTACCCGCGCCGATTAAAAAAATTTAAGCTTCATAAAGCCTGGCGCTCTTACTTTTGCAGCCGAAGCTGGCAGACAGCCACTACAAGCTAATAAAAACACAAACAACGTTTTAAAGCCACAAAATTAGCTAAAGAAACCGATTTTTACAGCACAGCGAGAGCTTGCGGTGCGCGTCTTTCGGCCCCAAAACTCGTCGCGAACCTAGCGGCGGCCGCGAGCAACTCGAGCAGTACGGCGACAAGCTCGCGGCGCTCGATGGGCCACCTGTTTTATTCTACCGCCGTGCTTTTGGCGGAGCCGTGGCTTCCGTGGCTACTTCTGGCCGCGTGCGTTGGTGTAACTGATCGCGAAGGCCATGCTTTTACAGAGCTGAGGGCGCCGATGACGCGGCCCAACGAAGTTGACGTCACCGCCTTCGTGCAGCCGTTCAAGAAGCCCTGCGGTTGCAGCCGCTGTTTTTTTTTTTGCCAAGAAATGCCCTTTGCGTTCACTTCTGTGAACTCTTACGTTGGTTTTCGAATTCAGCAAGGATCAAACTATGATTACACATTCCAAAGTCACTTTTTTTAAAAAGTGCTTCAGCTTCCCTTTAACAGACAGTTTAGTGAGGCATCTGCAATAGGCCCGCGGACACAGGCTGCTGTTCAAAATGGCTGGCAGATAACTTCCGCAGAGCTGCTGCAGACGCCCAGCTAAGCTGTATAGATGGCTTCCACTGACGTCACTGAAAGCGCCCTGTTGGAGCACCAGCATGTGGGGACGCGTAGTTTCCGATGTCACATTAATGTTGTCATAACATGACACGCAGGTTCTTTTATTATTCACGCACAGGGACGTTGCTGCTGCGTCGTTTTCACATAGACGCAAGTTCTTTGTCATCAAAGTCGCCATCGTGGAGTACCAGTTCCTTTCAGAAGCTGCATCCATGACGTCACATGCAAGCCATCTATAATTCGTACCCAGGGGCGTAGCCAGGGGGGGGGGGGGTTGGGGGGTTGAACCCCCCCCGAAAAAAATTTCTGGCTACGCCCCTGTTCGTACCTACGAAAGCAGTACACTCACCGTTAACAGGCGCACGTTGTCCGTGTCCGGAGCTCCATGAGTATTCCGCCCTCCAAGCGTAACCTCGAGCCCGGAGCCTGGCGTCAACGCCACCGAAGATGCGCATGTTTGCTCGAACACAAAACTACACGACAGGAAACTGACGCAACCCGCGCAACCGACACAACGCATCCCAAAAGACCGAGCGAGAGGAAGCGGAGGCACCGCGCCGACCGCGCCAGCCCGGCTGTCTCCGTAGGCGAGTGAGGCGAGCCAACGGTCGGAAAGACTGCCGCTCAGGGGTCCCAAAGAATTACGTTATCACTACGTCATCGCCACCATCTTGAAAATGGGCCGTCAACCAGAAGTGCGATAACTGAAGGCGAAGTTGGCTGTAGAGTCGATGGCAAGTCAAAATGAAAGTAGCTAATCGCAGCCTGCCGCCGTGCGCCCCGCACCGGCCGCGACGCTAGTTTCGAATTCCACGAAACGATGCCAAGGGTGGGTCTCTTCGTATACCTCCCATAGGGACGCAAAATTCAAACGCCCCGCCGACGCAAGCGCCGACAGCGCCATTGAGTTACGCCCCTTGCGGAAGGCCTCTGAGCATTGGCAGCGATGACGTAACGGCTACGTCGCTTACGTCGTCAGTGCAACAGTAAGGGCTAGTTCACACAGCCGTCAAACGCTCCGTCACGTCAACGTCACGGCGCCGATTTCCGTCAGGGGAGAGGGTTTTCTCCGGAAAAAGACGTTTTCTCCGGAAAAAACAGTTGACGGTGTCGTAGAGCAGTGCTCTACGTTTCCGTCGCCGGCACGGGGACGGAGCCCCGCCCCTAGAAAACGGACCAATCAGAAGTTTACGTTTGGAGTTCCGAGTTCTGAGAAGAGCCACGCGTCTAGCATACTGCCCCCGGGTCCGTGGCATTGAAACACTGAACGCGCGCCTGACTGAATGGGCCATAAAACGGGGGGACAAGTGGTTGCTTTTGTGCGTGTGTGTGTGTTTGTGGTGCGAGGAGGAGCGCCCAGCGGAGTCGGGAGAGCGCCAGCGAAGCATTTGAGCTGCGTGGACAATTCCTATTTTGGTGCATCAGTCGGTCAACACTACACAAAAAATCACAGCATATCCATGGAGTGAATGATGATGCGAGGGCGAAGCTGCGGAGGTTCATCGGTAAACCGTGAATCTTCCGTGAATTCTGCCCAGTACATCATCACCGACATGAGATCGGGCGCGTTTCTACTAAAGGTTCGATGAGTTATGACGACTTGCAGCTCACTTTAATTTTACATGTACGCTGTGAATTTTCATTGTTTAGAAAACCATTGCTTTAGAAAACATCTGGCGTCTTTCGTTAAGCAGCTGGCGTCTTTTCGTTTTGCTTTAGAAACATCTGGCGTCCTTTCGTTTTGCTTTTACAAAACATCTGGCGTCTTTCGTTGGTTTATTTCATCAATCAACGGCGTTTTGAACACAATTTTTATTGTTTAATCACGCACAGGAGAAATCTCACCAGGCACTACCTTGGAGGTAAAGAATGGCTGCTAATGGGAATGAGAGACAGAAGAAGTCGGCTTTTAGCTAACGCTGCGAATTTTTTATTGTTCAACAACGCACAGGAAAAATCTCCCACCGGCACGACCTTGGAGGTCAAAGCGTAAGACTGGTTACGCACTACGACTACGACTACTACGACTACGACTACGACTATGAGGGATGAACGGGAGCTGCCTTAAGGAGCTTCGCCCCTAAAACGTGCTCCTGTCGACGCTGCAACCGCCGTCGTCTGTTCGTACACTGCTGCGTCGCGTCTGCTGTACGTTTTTTTGACGTGACGGTGACGTGACGGAGCGTTTGACGCCTGTGTGAACGAGCCCTAAGAGCCGCTCGCTTCTCGCCCCCTCTCCCTCCCACTCCACGCGCCTTTTTCTTTTTTTTTTTGCGTGCTTGCTTTTTCTCCTCTCCCATGACGCGCACGGTTTCTTTTTTGCCCTTGCTTGCTATTACAGCGAAAGCTGTTATGAGATCATTTCGCCGACCGTTTTTGGCGCCGTAGTTGTCCGCCGCCGCCGGTGTCCGTAACCACTATCACTCGAAATAAGAAAAAAAAACGAAATAAGAAAAAATTTCCAGGATGGAACGAGGTTCGAACCTGGGCCCTCTGCGTGGGAGCCCAGTATTCAACCTCTGAGCCATGCCGGTGCTTGAAACTGCTTTGCAAAAAGGTCCTATACAGGCTTCATGTCGGGAAGGAACCACGTTAACATAAGCAATATAGCGTAGTAGAAGAGGAAAATAAACGCCAAGCGTCGCACAACGCGAATTCTGTAACCAGGCGTCACACAATGCGAATTGCGCAACGAGTAGGTTGTTGAATGCTTCCAACCCATTACAAAGGGCTCCGCCACAATTCTTCATCGTCATCAGGCACAGCATCAACAAAGTGCGCATAATGCTTTACTTGCGTTTAGCAGGTACCACGGCTCTCCGTAGAATAACGAAAAATGGCACAGTGCCTGCTTTCCTACTTCTCAAAAATTACAATGATTTATAGCATGGTGGGTTCCTCGCAAGTGCACTTGTATTAGTTGCCAAGGAAGCCCATAAGCGCATGATCCATTTCCTCGGGGTCTCAGTAAAGTTCTTCGCCCCCCCCCCCACCTCTCTCTCCCACGTCAACGTATGTTATACAGCATGGCGGGAGAGGGACATAGCGACTGGCCGTCACCTAATGCAAATTACATAACTGGTGGGCCGTTTAAAGCTTCCAACCCATTACAAACGGTTGAGCCATAATTCTTCATCGTCATCAGTCGTCGCGTCAACAAAGTGCACATAATGCTTGCAGACGTGTAGCTGGTGCCTCGCTTCTCCGCAGAATGACGGAGAATGTCTTAGAAGGTGCTTCCGAACTTCACAAAAATTGTGATTTATGGCGTAGTGGGTACCTTGCTAGTGTACTTGTATTAGTAGCCCCAAGAGAGCTTACAACGGTGCTTTAGAAACGCCGCTCTTCCAGCTTTCGCTGTGACTGTGCTGCGGTTTCAGCGCAGGCCTGGCGTTTTTTTGGCTACGTAGTTTTCCGCCGCCGCCGCCGCCGCCGCCGGTGTCCGTAACAATTATTGCACAAAATAAGAAAAAAAAAGGAAATAAGAAAAAATTTCCGGGATGGAACGAGGTTCGAACCTGGGCCATCTGCGTGGGAGCCCAGTGTTCTACCTCAGTGCCATGCCGGTGCTTAAAACTGCGTTGCAAAAACACCCTATACAGGCTTCATGTCGGGAAGGAACCTCATAACATATGTAATGTAGTGTGGCAGAAGAGTGAAATAACAACCAGGCGTCACACAAACGCGAATTCTGTAACCCGGCGTCACACAATGCAAATTGCGCAACGAGTAGGTTGTTGAGTGCTTCCAACCCATTACAAGGGCCTCTCCGATAATTCTTCATCGTCATCAGCCACAGCATCAACAAAGTGCGCATAATGCTTTACAGGTCTTCAGCGAGTACCACGGTTTTCCGCAGGATGGCGAAAAATAGCAGTGGCTGCTTCCCTACTTCACAAAAATTATGATGATTTATAGCGTAATGGGTTCCTGGCAAGTACACTTCCATTGGTTGCCAAGGAAGCCCATAAGGCTCCCATGATCCATTTGCTCAGGCTCTCAATAAAGTTAATTTCTTCTCTCTCTCTCTCTCTCTCTCCGTTTCTCCGGTTAACGTATGGCAAAGTCGAAGCCTATCTGATTAGAGAGAAAGGCGACGCGTGTGGCTGCCAGCCTTCACTGAGTCTGTTGGAATGCGAATATAATCTACTGCACAAATCTGGCGTCATATCAAAGTGATTTTGCGGTGTTTCTCTTGGGCTTTTGTGAGCAGTCCGCGCAAGTGTGCACGCATGTGCGCCATCTAATAGGGTTTACCTTTTTCCAATCTTTCTTGTAATAAATTTCAGTTTCAAGTTAGCGCTCGTCTTGTCCACTCTTTTTCATTTGTCCCTGTTTTTTAGCGCTTTCAAGTTGTGCCATGTTGCTGATGAAGTTTTAGCGTTTGGTAGTTGTGTGTTAGACGACTGAGACACTGAGAGTTCCTGTGTTTTTACACAGCAGTGCTTCTGTGCATTACTGAGAAAAAATCCGTAAACAGGGGGTGAGTGCTCGAGCCAACGTTTCCACAAGTGGACTTGTCTTCTTCAAGGCTGGAACTGCTGGAAGAAGACAAGTCCACTTGTCGAAACGTTGGCTCGAGCACTCAGCCCCTGTTTACGTATTTTTTCATCGCAAGCTTCCATCTTCCACTTCCTGCCGTTTTTCTGTGCATTACTAGTGACTTTCGAGGCACCCTTTTAAGAAAATATTTTCTTGACTGATTTTATCTTCAGCGGTGACTAGACATGTTCGTGCTACAGAGCTATGGCAAAGGAGAAAAAAAAGAGAGGAGGAAAAGAGAAGAGGTAATACTCACAAGCGAGAAATACCGGAGATCGGTTCCTCTGCGGTTGTTTAAAAGTAGGCTAGAGTCCGAGATGTTGAAAAGGGCTTACGTGAACTGGCTCCGACGAATCCAAAACTTGCAGTGCACATTGAGCTGACGGAGCCGTCATTCTGTGGAGGAGAGTGCGTGTCGTGGTCATGAGAGACCTCAGCACAGTGAGTTTTCGTCGTGGCAACCATCTGTGGACGATGAAGCGTTCAGCAGCATGCCATGTATCTACAATATGCAGGCTGGCTTAGTCAGTTTAAGTATCGCTTGCCGAAGGAATGCTAAAGGAAGTTCAAAAAGCAGAGACCCTCTGAAAGTGTGCGGAACACTTGTTACCTTGAGGAAAAAAAGGAGACCAGCAGTTATTCCATATACAATCGAACCCGCATATATCGAACTCGCAAAAAACCGGAATTAGTACGTCGATATATTCTATAGTTCGATGAAGAACTTTTAAGGAATTTGCTGTATTTTCGGTAAAAATTTTGGTGTGGAAGGAGGCTTCACTGCAGTAGGGCGGGATTGCTTTTAAGTTTTAATTTCCGATTTTTGTAGTGCGGATTATATTTAGGGGCGGGTTATACGCGAGAAAATAAGGTAACAATGGAAACAAACGCCTAAACATGTTCAGTCGGAGCTGTGCGTACTCGTCTGGCACCAAAAGCCTCTAATCTGCCTTGGCCCAAATGTTGGTCTCGTTTTTGGATATCATACTCGCCATGCTTCCTGGGATATACACAGCGGCGCCGTCAGACATCTTTTCTCTACGTACGACAACATTGATTATCTCCAGCCTTGCCGAGAACAGCCATGTAATTCCGTTTTACGGCAGCCATTGCTTTAACAAAGGGAGCGGAAAAGCAAACGCGACCCCGCACGACATGACAGCCGACGGGCGCGAATACGAGGAATCATGGGAAAAGCACACAATGGCAAGTGGTAGTTTCTACTCGCTCTGCACGGCGCTCTACTAAACCACGGCCGCTAAATGAAAAACACCTGTGGTCTGCCGAATGGGTGCGTTTTCAGTGGGAGAACGCGTGAGAGGCAGAGTTTTCAGACGCTACCGCGGGGGCGCTGCACATCGGTAAACCGCGCCCGCTAGTAAACAAACGCTCGGGTGAGCGCAAGCAAGCGCTCTTGCTGGAAATGAGCAACCGTACGCTTGCTTACGAGGTAGAAAATGTGCGGGTTTTTTGTTGCGCTGGCGCTATCAGTGAGTGCTTCAAGTGACAGGACATTTCACTATAACTGCGATGCTTAACACCTGTCGCCATGGTGGAGATCGATAACTGCGAAGAAGTCGCACATTCACTTCGTTCACTTCAAGCAGTACGACTTCAAGGTAGAGCGTAAGGTGCTGCGACCGACAGCCGCGCCGACCATATCTTCATCTTTTCCAGCTTACAAGCTATTCGCGTCCCCGTTGAAAGGTAGACCACTTGTTTATGTTTTGCCTACTCCTTCCATATCCATCAGGAAACAATATTAACTAGACGAGTGCCAAAGCTCAAGGAAAGAAGTTGTCAATCCCTTGCGTGCAGAAGTTGCTGAAACAGAAAGCGTGGTGAGTTGAATGACGTCGAACGCGGAAGGATTCTATGGAATGGACGGCCGCGTACACAGCCCTGCCGTGGAAGACCGCGTTAAAACGCAAGAGTTAAAACCCAAGGAACCTCCAGTTCGGTGTGCAGCGCTTTGTGTCCTTCCGCCATTTCTAGTTTTCGTTTTCCATCTGCGCTGTTTCTTCAGGAAGTGAGTACGCACCAACTCGCCCAACTTGCCATTTTGGTACAATATGTAGGCAAGACGTTTGCATTTACTGTGTTTCAGTAATGTAGTTCAATGGTAACAACTCATGTTTGAATCGGGTATCGTTTAAAAATGGCAGTTATCAGTGCAATGCGAAGCAGATATACACCAGATTTTGCAAGTATATACGTGAGAGATATTCCATGTCACGCTAGTTTATTTTGAAGAGCAGAAAGTAATCACGAATCTCTAAAAAAGCCCCCGCAATGAGGAAGTCGTCCACGCAGATAACAAAAGCTAGAGCATTCAAACGACTGAAGACGTCAACGAACAGCAGTGGACCACTTTTGTTCCCAGTAGAAGAAAAAAAAAGAGCGATTGTTCAATAAAGTTTTACATTCATCCATCTAACTTTTGGCAGCGGCGCTGTACAGCACGCTTATAGGTGTGTCTTCAGGGGAGCATGCCCTTCTCGCGTATAGTAGCAATAACCGCAAGGAAACCATACTGATACGTCATATGGCGTGTCTTGCACATAAATAGCTTAAATGCAATCACAGGTCAACGTGAGGTGACCGTAATGACCACTAAAACGAATGCACGCAGCAGGCTGGCTACCTGTGGGAGCGGGGTTTCTTTACCGTTGTGCAGCGCTACGGCGGCGGGAGCAAGAGCTAGCGCTGTCACCGGCGCAAAAGAGCGTTCGGCAGGCCGCACCTCTTTTTTATTTAGCGGCCGTGACTAAAACATACCATTCACTCTCCCAAATACATGCGGGAAAGTTCTCTTCCGTGAGGAAAAACTAACTTCTTGAGGCACCTCGTACTGCCCGATGTTCGATATATCAAGTGTTCCGGCTGTTTTTGTTCCATGTAGCCGTAAGTTTTCGTATGTATGCGTTGAGGTTACAGCACTGTCGCGTTCGAAAAGCGTTCGACATAAAGAATAGTACGAGTTAACCGAGATTCATAGGGTCGGGTTTTACTGTATCCAGCGGTCACCGCACGATGATGTACACTGATGTAACCGTTGATGTAACGTTGATGTACGTTGGGGTACGGCGATGTACGTTGATGTAACACCGATTTGCTTTTCTCAGCACCTCATGAGTGATAACCTAATCAGCCTCTTCAGAAAGAAAAAAACCAGAGAAGCAAATTGCTCGGAGCTGCCACGTAACACATAGGAGCAAGTTTGTAGTGTATGAGACACCAGTCAGCGGTAGCATATCATTAAGATGGCAATTCCATTGACTCAGACTGAATAATGATTCACTAAAAAGTGTTATGTAGGCCAGTAAGGAATGTGCGTCAATGACAGATTGCGAGGTCAGCAAACTTGCACGTAATACGTTCCTCACATTTCACTGCAAAAGCATCGCACTCTCCTCTCTTTCATTCAGCAAATGTTACAGGTAGAACTAAATACGAACTTAATACTTGTAGTAGAAGCTGAAGAGATCAAGGCGATGAACTGGGCTAGTTGGTAAATGTCCAATTGAATAAGAACCAGCGGGAAACACGAACCACAGAGAAAGAACATGACGGGACAGGCTGGCACTTACAACTGATCACATGCCAGCCTGTCCCGTCGTGTTCTTTTTCTGTGGTTCGTGTTTTCCGCTGGTTCTTATTCAATTCGACTGAAGAGATCGCTGCCCTGGGGGATATGTGTATCAGCAAGCCGCCATTGGTTCTCTCTCACTAAGAATTGAGTATCTGCGCATGCCTCTACATATGACTGAAGTTCAGACGATGGAGGCTTGAACATGGGAAAAATCCTTCAACAAGGGGTGGAGCCAAGTTTTCGACAAGCGGCCTTATCTCGTTCATGACAGCAACAGAAGAAGAAACGTATCGAAACATCGGCTCCAGCGACACCACCTGTTCAAGAACTTTTCAGCTCTTTAGATATGACTGAATCTTCTTCCTTTCGCTTATCATGCTCACGTGGCTATGACTCGTGAGGCTGAGTGCGTAAGTGCACTTTGGAACACGGAGCGCGAACATAAAACAACAAAACATTGTTTTAGGTACGCGCTCAGTGTTTCCATGTGTGCGCGAACATTACGAAGAAACCTACTCAAGGTGTATTGCCAGCAAGCTCGCATCACATTCGCCAGGGAACTGCACAAGTAGATAGAGATGGGATGTCGGCAGCGGGAGTCATTGCTGAAATCTTGACGGTGTGACCACTGCGGAGTTCCATCGTAGAACAGGGAAAGCTCCACATTCACCAAAATGTTGCGCAAATATGACGGCGCAATTAAAATGAAGAATATTTACGAGGTAGTGTTCCCAGACAGCACACAACGTCGGCCAATATTGTCTCTACGGCAGCTGTGCGAGACCTAATCGTGGCCCATTGTTGCCATCAGTGAGCCAATATCGGTTGAGCCTTTGATATTGACCGGCAATATCGGCCAGTTTGGCAGCTCTTCAGCCTATGTCGGCTGAGCCGTCGGCTTTCAACGGCGAATATTGGGCCTCTCTTGCTTGAGACAATGTGGGCTCAGCCGCAGTTTTTTATCGGCACTATTCGGCCCTTTACGCCGCCCGCCTGCACTCTAGAGAAGAATTACCGAAATGCAAGTGATCTATTCGATGTATAAATCGGATATCGACTGCCCCATGGTTTCTTGAGTCAACGATCGATTAACCTGCATGAAGAAGAAATCAAATGTTTGAATAGTTATCTTTCGCATAGATCACCACGCGTGCCGGATTGATAGGGTCGCCTATTGCTTGGGCATGCGCAGATAAGTTTTCTTGCCTTCTCTCTTTTCCGGCCTTGTGCGCCTTTTCATTTGTTAGTCGGCGCTTGTGGTGTCTTCATTTCTCTCTTCAGTCCGTGTTTGCACGCCCTGTCTCTCTCATTTCATTTTATTGCATTTCAGTACCTTAAAGACCCCGTTAGGGTGTCACGGTGTGCAGTATCCACCGTAGCAGGTTCCTAATTACAGGTAATTAGGACGAAGCACACTTTCTCTGACACACACACACACATACATAGAACATAAATTCTTATAACACCCGCTTTATATGCGATATACAACACAACACTCACGTCATACACAATAGGTACAAGGGTACTATCTAACACTTCAGTTAGTAGAAAAGAAGAGAGAAAAAATTACACCATCTCCCGCTAGAGGGGACCATGAAGCGATGCGAAGCCGGAGCACTTGCACGATCGCGTTCCGTTGGCGTTCGTTGGGCATGCTACCAACCTCGCGTCGTGGAACGCGAAGAGGGACGCTACGCGCGTCGTATCTTCCATCTAGCCTAGCTGTTAATTCTCACAGGGCGAGCGGGGAACGCGGTCGACAGGCGGGCGAGAGGGGGGCAGCGTAGGAGAGGAGAGAGAAGGGGAGGGGACGCGCATGCGCTCGAGCTCATTGCGGCGTTGCGCAGCAGAGAATCTCGGCATGTCTAGCCCGCGTTTCAGAGGAAGAGCGGAAAGGGGGAGGGGAGAGGGGAAGTGGAGATGGGTATGGGAGAGGGAAATGGGAGAGCGGCAGAGGAGAGGGTAGTGGAGAGGGGGGGAGAGGGAAAGTGGAGAGGAGAAGGGGATAGGGTGAGTGGATAGGGGTATGAGAGAGGTGGAGGGGAGAGGGAAAGTGGAGAGGGGAAGGGCGAGAGGGGAAGAGGACATGGGGAATGGTGAGGGGGAGTGGAGAGGAGGTGTGTGGAGAGGGTATGCGCATGCGCAGTAAGGGTGGTCACGCCGCACACCACCACCACCACCACCGGATTGAGCTCCGCCTTAAGATACTTCGCATCTAAAAGTCTATGTGCGCACACCACCGTTAGCACCTCGCTGTGGAAACCAGAGCATCCCAGAAGCGACGCTCCGAAGTCTTCGGCCCGGTGCTAGAGGTTCCACGCGGAATCAGGTGGCCAGTCGGTGTGTTGCGAACGCGTTCCGTCGGTACTTCGCAGGATCACTGACGTTTAGGTGCACTGTTCGGCCGTACACGGCGTTGCGCCCACCGTTTACAGAAATAAGCTTGAAGACCTAAACCATCGGCAGGAGCCAGGCTTTCTTCTCCCCATGGCTGCTTCTTCCGCCGTTCTGTCTCCGCTCCACTCGTTTCTCCACGCGCGCCTTCTTTTTCTTCTTTTTCTCTTCTCCAATCCTCGCGCCACGAGAGTTTCTCGCGTCGCTCCTCTTCGTTTTCTTCCCGTGGTTCATGCTCCGGTGTCACAGCAGCTTTTTTCTTATTTCGTTGCTGTCGTCCATCAATTTTTTTTCACGTACCTACACGCACCACATCACATAGGGGTATTACATAAAGGGGGGGGGGGGGGCGTTGCATGTTTGTACAATAAAAGCAGGTGTTATGGTGTGATACATGTTTGCACAATGTTCAGAATTTCAGAATGATTTGTTATGGCAGCAGCATGGTGGGGCAGTCTCTGGCAGCCCGAGGAAAAAAATGAGGCTAGAAATGCTGCGGCTCGTGTTCGAGGGCGAGTAACTTGCTATTGATGGCTGGTGCGCGGTGACGTGCGTGAAGATGATGGTGTGATGTAAGGTGGGCGCATTAGCGAGCTGTAAAAGAATTTGTGAAAAAGAGCGAGCCTGGCAGCATGACTACAAAAAGCGGGGGATGACAAGCTTGAGTCTGCTTTTAAGAGGGAAATGCTGACGTCATATAAATATGAATAATGAAGGAATCTTGTGACACGATCCTGAACTGATTCAAGGGCATTGATGGTACATGTTTGGTGAGGGTTCCAGATGGCAGCGGCATATACTAGTTGTTGTCTGACTAATTATTTGTACGCGAGTAGTTATGACTTGTGGCGCATAACGGAGACGACGTTTCATAAATCCTAAGGTCTTGTTTGCTGATGAAATGATGTTAGTCGCATGCACAATCCAGGTAAGGTCGTGGGATAGAGTTATGCCTAAGTACTTATAGGTTTGAATTGATTCGACAGGGACGTTCGCGATTGTGTAAGTAGAAAGGAATGGATTACGACAGCGGTAAACCCCATCAAATTTGCATTTGTTGGGGTTTAGAGCGATTTGCCAGCGCGTGCACCAGTCATGCACGTTATCAAGGTCGTTTTGCACAGATTGTTGGTCTGAAATGTTAGTTACAGTACGATAAATTACACAGTCGTCAGGGAACATGCGAATAGGACAAGATACATGATGTGGTAGATCGTTTAAATATATTAGGAAAAGAAGTGGTCCTAAGACTGAGCTTGCGGGACGCGTGAAGTGACAGGAAGGGGCTTGGACGAGTGGTTATTTACAAGGACGAGCTTGAAACGGTTAGAAATTCCTCTATCCATTGTATTACGTGAGCATCTAAGTTCAACAGGGGTAATTTTATTAGCCAACGATTACGAGGTACCGTAACAAAATCTTTAGTGTATTCTAGAAAGATGGCAGTGTCTGAGCGCTTTTATCAAGATTAACGTGGAGATCGTGAAGGAAGATGGCTCATTGTGTTTCACAGGAAAGTCCCTTGCGAAAACCGTGCTGAGAAGGATGAAAAAAGTTTACTGAATATAAAAGGGCCATGATATGCGAGTATAAGACATGTTCCATGATTTTGCAAGGGACACTAGTTAAAAGAAATAGGGCGGTAGTTTAAGGGCGAGTCTTTGTTACCTGCTTTGAAGACCGGCACGACCTTTCCCACTTTCCAATCACATGCTAAGGCACCTGTAGACAATGACTGGGAACACAATGGGTTCAGACATGCTGCAGATATGCGTTCAGCATTCACTAGAATCTTTGAGCTAATTTCGTGTACACCTGAAGAAGTACACAGTTTGCTTTTTTCAATGATGGACACCATTCCATCGGTAGAGAACATAACGGGTGGCATATGCGATATTATGTTAGTAGTTAGGGGGATGACTGCAGTGGTAGTTTCTTTTGTAAACACAGAAAAAATGCTGCGTTGAAGATATCAGCGCACTCGGCATCAGTGGCTGTAGCGCCTTCTGCATTCGTTATGCCGATAGAATGGGTTTCCTGGGGATTTACAACGCGCCAGAACTGCTGAGGATTGTGAGTAAGTGGCTGGGGCAGGTCAACGTTAAAAAAACATCGCTGATCCCTTCGTCATAGGATTCGGTGTAAGACGAAAGTGAAACGTGTCTTCAAAGAAGTAGTGCTTATTGTGTAGTGGTATATGAGAGCTTGTACAATGTCTATTCGTGTTTGGCAGCTCTAACACCGTTTGACGTGGATGCACCCAAGTTGACGCCTAGTCGCATGCCTCCATCGCGTCGACTGACGCCCATGATCATGAATTGTGGTAGCTGAAGTTGTGCATATATTGTCACGTGGTCACGACGTCGACGAAGACAGCAGCCGGCGAAAGATGAAACTGTTTATTTGGTCCAACTTGTGCCCGGGAAATCAGAACTAGAACCACAGCAATACACGCTGTACACTGATAGCGGCGAACAGGGCGTCGACCGTCGATCAAGTGACAAGCGGTCAAGAGCGTCGGCATTTATACAGGCGCTATCGAACTTTCCAGCGATATCGCTGGTGGCGGCGTTATCTCTCGACAAAGCTCGAACATTCGCGTGCGGCGCGCTATCTTAACAGAACGTTCTAAAACAATCGCGCAGCTTCTTACACATCGCGGCGCGGCCTGCGCAGCGTGTTGCCCACAGCGTTTGTGGGTGAAGCGTCAACTCATGAAAAATAAGACGCGCGACAATGCCCGCCTCTGAAAAAGCATCGTACCGATGCCTAAAAACAGAACATGAATACATGCAATACTAAAGAAAACTAATAAAGCAAGCAAACATTAGAGTCCTCGGGTGCGTTAACGAGCATAGTACGGGTTACGGCGCACCACATGTACGACGTCGGGTCGAGCTCGGCGCAACTGAGAGTTCGTGATGCTGTCGGGGACAACCTCGTAGTAGAGTGCGCCGAGACGTCGAAGTACCCTTTACGGTCCGAAGTATCGTCGAAGAAGCTTTTCGCTCAGTCCGCGTCGTCGTATTGGCGTCCAGACCCAGACACGGTCGCCGGGCTGGGTGCCAATCCACGAAGCGTCGTCGAAGATTGTAGCGACGGCTGTCGGTGTGCTGCTGGAAGTAGTGCCTCAAGCCGCCGGAGATGCTCGTCGAAGGTCGAGGAAAACACGACGACGTCGTCCAAATACACACTGCCACTTCCATCCGGCCAGCACGGTGTCCATGACGCGCTGGAAGAGCGCAGGTTCCAAGCAAAGACCGAAAGGCACGACCTTGAACTCAAAGAGGCCGTCAGGTGTTATAAAAGCGGTCTTTTCTCGATCTCTTTCGTGTACTTCGATCTGCCGATAGCTGCTCTTGAGGTCCATCGACGAAAAGTACGTCGCGTTGTGAAGTCGATCCAGGGTGTCGCCTATCTGTGTGTGTGGGGGGGGGGTACACGTCCTTCTGCGTGATTTTGTTCAGGCGCCGATAATCAACGAAGAAGCGCAGTGTCCCGTCCTTCTTCTTCACTAACACCACGGGTGACGCCCATGGACTTTTGGACGGCTGGATGATGCTGTCGCGTACCATCTCGTCGACTTGCTTCTTTATCGCGTCGCCCTCTCGAGTCGACACTCTGTAGGGGCTCTGATGGAGGGGCCTCGCACTTTCCTCCGCTATACTTCGGTGTTTTGCCACCAGACTGTCGAATTCGTGATGACGACGAGAAGCAGTCCTTGTTTCGTTGGAGCAGGGATTTCAACTGTTCTTGCTTGCGCTG
Organism: Rhipicephalus sanguineus; assembly: GCF_013339695.2. Classification (NCBI taxonomy): domain Eukaryota; kingdom Metazoa; phylum Arthropoda; class Arachnida; order Ixodida; family Ixodidae; genus Rhipicephalus; species Rhipicephalus sanguineus. Next base: position 136,213,706 of record NC_051177.1, read on the forward strand.
GGGAAGGCTTGGGTTGACGACAAAAGCAGGTTCCGGCCCTGGCGTTTTCGTGGAAGCTTCGGTTAAATATGTGAGGATGAGCGCATTGCTGGCTGTTCACGTACTTGTATTCGTAGCCGAAATTCGTGAGCATCACCTTTGTTTTTCCTCCACGAAGCTCGGCTATTCCTCTTGCAACGATAACGTCTTGATTGACCAAAAGGTGCTGGTTACCCTCGATGACGCCGTCCAAGTCGGTGGCTCTTTCGGTGCAGACGGAAATAATGACGCTGGAGAGAGGTGGTATGGTGACCTGCTCGTCCAGCACACTTAAGGCGTGGTTTCTTGGCGTCGTGGGGGGTGGCAGAGCTTCTTCTGAGGATAGCGTTAAGGATTCAGATCTCAGGTCTATTACGGCACCGTGTTCACTTAGGAAGTCCATCCCAAGTATCACGTCCCTGGAACAGCTCTGCAGGATAAGAAAGCTCGCAGGATAAGTTCGGTCACCGATGATGACTCTTGCTGTGCAGACTGCAGCCGGCGTTACAAATGACCTCCAGCGGTGCGGATTTCAGGTCCTTCCCAAGCAGTCTTAACTTTCTTCAACTTCGCGGCGAATGACCCACTGACGACTGAATAGTAGGCCCCAGTGTCGACGAGAGCGGTAACGTTGTGTCCGTCGAATAGTACGTCGAGGTCGCCAGTCCGCCGTCTTGCGTTGCGGTTACATCGCGGTGTCGTGTCACGGCTACGTCGGTTTGCACCGCTGCTTCCGCGTTGCGTCGTCAGGTCTTCTTCCGGTAGCAAAATTTCGTCTGCTGGACGTCTTTCGGCTTGCGGCGGGGGCTCGGGACTTTGTCGCTGCGTCGGCGTCGACGGCGGAGGATCTTCAGTATTTCGTCGTTCAGCAACCGCACCTCCATCGCTTTCTGCCCTTAGTTTTCCGGATACGGGCAAGGCGACCGGCCCCGCTTTGGGCCAGTGTGCTGCCGGCGGTGCGGTGACATGTAGCAGCAGGGCGACGGCGAGCGGGAAGGTCGTCGTTCTTGCCACTGTGTTCTGGTGAGGTAGTCGTCGGTGTCGCGAGGCCGTTCACCTGGCGGCGGGCGCGGCGCGTTGTCGGCGAATCCGCGTAGCCCCATCTCTCGGTACTGGCAGCGGCGGTACGTGTGGCCGGCCTCCCCGCAGTGGTAGCAGAGTGGACGGTAGCCGAAGTTAGCGGTTATCCCGCACATACATGCTGTTTGCCACCGAATCAAAAAGGCTGCAGGGCGTGCCGGTGTGCAGGTCGTGCTCTCGGCCCCCCGCAAAATAGGGTCTTTGTGGAAACGTGTGAACGGGAGCCACTGTGACCATGATCCCTGCAGGAAGAACCACGTGTCGCCCCTAGTGGAATGCAAAAGTGGTGTAGTGTATGAAATTCCCACCACTTGCGGCGGGACGTACAGCCGTCCAAATCTTTAGCTATCCTGCGCGAGCGCCGACTTTTTTGTGCGTCAGCGCCGTACGACGGAGCCAAGTTGCAAACAGGGCGAGAGTAAGCGCATGCCCATGAAGCGCGCTCAGCTGGGCCCATCGTCTGCTTGGCCGTTCCTTCGTGAGAACGTCGCCCCGCATTAACTGACTTCAGACGGACAGACAGCCCATCTGGCCCGTATCTTATGTTCCGAAGATCAGCAAGCAACCGAGAAAATGAAATCCGCGGATACATCGCACGCCCCCGCGCATGATCTACATTTGTCAGCTTATCTCATGCGCAGGGGCGTGTGACGTATCCGTGAATTAATGCGCGGCGACGTTCTCACGAAGGAACGGCCAAGCAGACGATGGGCCCAGCTGAGCGCGCTTCATGTGCATGCGCTTACTCTCGCCCTGTTTGCAACTTGGCTCCGTCGTACGGCGCTGACGCACAAAAAAGTGGGCGCTCGTGCGGCATAGCTAAAGATTTGGACGGCTGTACGTCGGGCAGACCGGACGATGCTTAAACGACCGCCTGCGGGAACATGCGAACAACGTAAAGAATAAGCACGGCAGTAATCTGGCGACCACTGCGCCAAATGTGGATGCGCACCTCTGCTTCAAGACACCAAGGTACTACGCAAGTACAATGACAATCGCGCTCGAGAAATTTTCGAGACTTTCACGATGATGCGCAAAGGCTTAGAGTGGATTAGCGCCACGTCACTCACCCTGTATGACAAGGAATACAGTTTCCTACAGCAATATTAACGACTACACGCCTGTTTTTAGTACCTCGTGCATTAGCATCCACCTCCCTCCCTCTCCCCCTCTCCCCCCCTCCCCTTCCTTTCTTTCAAAAGATATATATTTGTGTACACACAATAAAGGCTTTGTTGGCAGTCAGCGCCCGTTCTCGTTTGCTGTGTATTCTGTCCTTGTTTAAATTAGCGCTGTGTTTTTAAGATGAATCCGTACCAACGAGCTCGCATCCAAACTCTTCTAGAACAGAAACTAATCGCACACACACACACATGACACGTGATGCAGCAGTGACGAGGTGTCCGAACGATCATCCAAGTAGACTGGACGAATAGTCAACTGGGATAGTGCGGCTTTATCCTCGATACATGCACAATGTCTGCCTGCTCTAAATGACGTGATTGCCGAGCCGTGCCTTCAGCCAGGACTTCGTAGTTGACGTCGTTGAGGCGACGTAGAACTCTACAAGGACCAAAGTAGCGGTGGTGCAAATTTTCCGAGTGGCCTCTTTGGCGAATGGGAATCCACAGCCACATTTAACCACCGGCTTGGTAAATAACCACGTGATGACGAGAATTGTCCCTCTGTGAGTCGATGCGCTGCTGGTTTTGAATTCGCTCGAGTGCAAGCTTGGGAGCGGCGTCTGCGAGCTGGATAAAGTTGCTCGCATTGATGGTAGTGTCACTCCTGCCGAGTAAGAGCATGACATCCAGCATCGTAATTGCTTGGTTTGGAGACCTGAAACCGCAATAATAATAATAATAATAATAATAATAATAATAATAATAATAATAATAATAATAATAATAGTTATTAATAATAATAATATTATTATTATTATTATTATTATTATTATTAGTGTATTATTATTATTATTATTATTATTATTATTATTATTATTATTATTATTATTATTATTATTATTGTTAAGATGTTTATTGGACGGCGCTCGGCGACAATTCGCTATGGCGACAGTCAAGGCCAAAGCACGGGCTTCGAGAGCGAGCGGCGTTTATAAGAGGACGACCCACTAGGAGCCGCTGGAGAACGAAACCGTTAAACAGTACCAACTGCTTCGCCACAATTACCCCGGGTACGAAAAGGGAGCCAGTCCGGCGACCTAACAGCTCGTCACTATGAGTGGGTCATAGTAGGCCTTGAGGTGCCCCACCTTGACTATGTCGCGCCCTCGACGGCGCATGTCCGAAGCTGGTTCGATGGGTTCGATCAAGTAGTTGACCGGGGATGTGCGCTCGACGACCCGGTATGGGCCTTCGTATTTCGGCAGCAGTTTTGAAGAGAGGCCATTTGCAATGGTAGAGACCGAGAGCCATACGAGCGCTCCAGGGAGGGACGTGGGCTCAGAAGTGGTGGTGCCATCGCGAATGCTGTTCTGCAGCTCTTGTTCTTGCGTCGTAAATGTCTTGGCAAGCTCGCGACACTCTTCAGCAAGCCTGGCTGTGTCAGAAATAGGCGTACACTCAGATGGATCCGGCTTGTATGGAAGTATCGTGTCGATGGTGTGCGACGGGTGCCTTCCGTACAGTAGTAAGAAGGGTGAAAAACCAGTAGTGCTCTGAGGGGCGGCATTATAGGCGTAGGTGACGAAGGGCAGAATGGCATCCCAATTGGTGTGATCGGCGGCGACGTACATTGACAGCATGTCGCCGAGCGTGCGGTTAAAGCGTTCGTTTAGGCCATTGGTCTGCGGGTGATAAGCAGTAGTTTTACGGTGAACAGCATGGCACTCTGTCAGAATGGCTTCCACTACTTCCGATAAGAAGACATGGCCTCGATCGCTGAGAAGCTCTTGGGGTGGACCATGGCGCAGTATGAATCGGTGTAGTAGGAAGGAGGCCACATCGCGCGCTGTAGCCGCTGGGAGGGCGGCGGTTTCGGCGTATCGCGTTAGATGGTCAACAGCGATGATGGTCCAGCGGTTACCAGCCGAAGTCAGACGAAGTGGTCCGTACAAATCGATGCCCACGCGCCCAAACGGACGGTTAGGACAAGGTAATGGTTGTAGACCTGCTGGCGACACGTGCGTTGCAGGTTTTCGGCGTTGGAAATCGAGGCAGGAGAGAACGAACGTAGCGGTACATCCCACACCAGAAGTATCGTTGTCGAATGCGGTGGTAAGTTTTGGATACCCCAGTGTGCGCGCATTGCGGGTCAGAGTGGAAGGACTCGCATATTTCAGAACGCAGACTGCGGGGTATCACTTGTAGCCACTGGCGGCCGTCGGCGTTGTAATTGCGTCAGTGCAGGAGGTCGTCGCGAACGGCGAATGGTGGGCTTGACGACGCAACGCGCGAGTGGATGGTGTTGCCGACGGATCAGTGAGCAAGTCGATCAGCGAGGTGATCCATTTATCCTTGCGCTCTTCGGTAGCGATGGTGTGAACGTCGATGGAAGAAACAACAATGTTAGGTACCGAGCAGGGGGCATTGTCTTGAGGCAAGGAGGAGAGCGAGAGGGCGTCGGCATCAGCATGTTGGCGTCCGTTGCGGTACAGCACGCGGACGTCGTAGTCCTGCAGGCGAAGTGCCCAGCGGGCGAGACGGCCTGAGGGATCCTTCAATGACGACAGCCAGCATAGTGCATGATGGTCGGTGACGACATCAAATGGGCGACCATACAAATAAGGTCAAAACTTTGTAAGGGCCTATATGATCGTCAGGCACTCTTTTTCCGTGACTGAGTAATTGGTCTCGGCTCTGGCAAGCGTACGGCTTGCGTATGCCACGACATATTCGGGAAACCCTGGTTTGCGCTGCGCAAGGACAGCGCCGAGGCCTACACCGCTGGCGTCCGTGTGTACCTCCATTGCGGCCGTAGGATCGTAGTGGCGTAGTATGGGAGGAGACGTCAACAAACGAAGGAGCTTTGCGAACGCGTCGTCACACTCGGACGACCACGAATTTAGGGGTCCGTTACTTCCAAGGAGCTTCGTCAGCGGCGATATGATGGTGGCAAAGTTTCGTATGAAGCGTCGAAAGTACGAACACAGTCCTACGAAACTGCGCAGTTCTTTTACGGACGTAGGTTTCGGAAATTCGGCCACGGCCCGAAGCTTGGATGGATCGGGAAGGATTCCGTCCTTGGACACGACGTAGCCGAGGATTGTCAGCTGCCGTGCTGCAATCGGCACTTCTTCAGATTCAGTTGGAGGCCGGCGTTGCGCAAACGCGTCAAAACATGCCGCAGACGTTGGAGATGCGTGGAGTTGTCCGGAGTGAAAACCACGACATCGTCCAGGTAAACAAGCAGGTGTGCCCTTTCAAGTTGCGCAGAACGGTGTCTTGCGCTCGAAGGTCGCAGGCGCATTGCACAGACCAAACGGCATGAAGGTGAACTCGTACAAGCCGTTGGGCGTGACAAAGGCTGTATTCGGTCGAGCGTCATCCGCCATGGGTACTTGCCAGTACCCCTAGCGCAAATCAAGAGACGAAAAGAATTCGGCTCCTTGCAGGCTGTCAATTCCGTCGTCGATTCGCGGCAGCGGATAAACATCCTTGCGAGTGATCTTGTTGAGCCGTCGGTAGTCCACACAGAACCGCACGGAACCGTCCTTCTTCGCAACGAGAACAACGGGAGACGCCCATGGGCTGTCCGAGGGCCGAATAACGTCGCGTCGAAGCATATCGTCCACTTGCTCATTAATTACCCGACGTTCTGTGGGAGACACACAATATGGACGTTGCCGCAGTGGTGGTTGGGTGCCGGTGTCAATGCGATACGTAACAGCGGAAGTGCGGCCGACAGAAGTTTGTCCGACATCGAAAGAAGAACGAAATTCCTCCAGCAGGCACAGAGGTTGGGAACGCTGGACCGATGTGAGGTTGTCAGCAATGGAGGACCTAAACACAGTCTTTGTGGCAGGTGACGAATCGGACGCGGAAACAGCATTGAGCGTACCGGAACTGGGACAGTGCGTGTCATCGGGTGCGTCCATAACTTGCGCGTCTTCGAGGGGTTCCACTCTGCCAAGACATTCCCCTCGCACCAACGTACGAATGTATGAAGATGGGTTGTTAACAAAAATAGCAGTGCTGCCCTGAGTGACTTGGACGGTCGCGAAAGGTACCAGCGAGCCTCTCCTTGTGCAAACATGGTCAGATGCCGAAATGAGTGCAATGGTGTTGGAGAGACCGGCGCAGTCGACTGACACAGCCGTCGACGAGTTTGGAGGCACTTTCATATTGTCACAGGGTCGTGACGTGAACGAAGACCGCAGGCGACGTGTCCGAGATGAAATTCTTTATTTGGCCGAAGTTGTGGCCGACAAACGGAAATGTAATTTACAGCAATACACACTGTATGCACTGATAGCGGCGAACGGAGCGTCGACCGTCGATCAACTGACAAGCGGTGAAGCGCGTCGGCATTTAAACATGTGCCGTCGATTATTCCAGCGTTATCGCTGGCTGTCGTGCAAATTCTAGAATAAGCTCGAGTGTGCGCGTCTTGCGCGCAATCTTAACAAAACGATCTACAATGATCGCGAAGATTCTCGAACCTTGAGGCGCAGTTCGCGCTGAGCGTTGCTGACAGTCTTTGTGGCCGAAAACCGAATACAGCAAAAATGATGAAACGCACGTGGCAATATCGTCTTTGACGAGGACCTTACTCGATACCGATGAAGTGTCTGCCGGCGTCAGATCTGAGAACGGGGGGAGTTCGATTTCGGTTTGTGCGCAATGAATTACGGCGTCGTGGCGGGAGAGAAAATCTCATCCCAGGATGACGTCGTGAGAGCATGCAGCAATTATAATGAACTCGACGTCGTACAGAACGTCCTGAATGACGACGCGAGCTGTGCATATTGCTGTAGGGTGAATACTCTGGGAGCTGGCTGTACGAAGAGACATCCCAGAAAGTGGCGTCCTCACTTTTCGTAGTAATCGGCTCAATTTTTGTCCATAACGGATACGGCGGCTCCAGTGTCGACAAGGGCAGAGGCGGGAACACCGTCGACAAACACGTCTATCACGTTCGATGGGCTTCGCTGAGGGCTTTCGCAGTTCGATAGCGTCGCAGCCCTTGCCTCCTGGACTGCGAGGACTAGTTTTCCTGGTCGCGTGCGACCGGACGTGGGCGCATCGGCGACAGTGAGCGACGTCGTAGAGACGGAGAGCGCCGAGTAGATGGAGCTTAGCGTGACGTCGGTGACAGAGGCGTAGGTGGGGCGTAAAGAGTGCGGTTTGACTGGCTGGTGGCAGGCGACACGACTGGAGGCGGCTGGACGCGATTGCAATAACGCGCCACGTGGCCGGCGTAACCGCATGCGAAGCATATGGGGCGGTTGTCAGGTGTGCCCCATCGGTTTGCTCGAGCAGAGCCCGCCCATGGCGCAGGACGTGATTGACGCGGTGACGACTGATATGACTGCATTGTGGGCTGCAGTCGTGGCCTCTGCATGACGTCGGCGTAGGTAGCCGGCACAGCCGCTTCGAAGGACTGATGTCTAGCGGCGGCTTCGGCGTAACTCTGTGAGGCTGCCGTAGGTATTACTGGGGACGTCCTGGCGACGACTTCGGCGTAACTGAGTGGTGCAGGAGCCGGATGGTGCTGGTGGTACTCAGGCATGACTTCCGCGATTTCCTGCTCATCGCTCGACGGAGGACAGGGAGAAGTGTGGTTGACGGCTGTTGAACGTACTGAGGTTGAGCAAAGTCCAGCAGGGAGAACTGGCGCGCGATTTTCTCGCGCACGAATGACTTCATCTCTGCGAGCAAGGCGGAGTGGTCGGATATGGTCGACAAGCCGGCGAGCTCGGTGTCGCGGGATGGAGAGCGACGGGTCACTGACCGCTGCCGGCGCAGCTCCTCATAGCTCTGGCAGAGCGTGATGACCTCGGCCACTGGGCTGGGGTTTTTGGCAAGCAGCATCGTGAAGGCATCCTCGTCGATGCCTTTCGTAATGTGCCTCATATCGTCAGATTCCGACATGGTGGCGTCGGCTCTCTTACATAAATCGAGGATGTCTTCAATGTAGCTCGTAAAGGTTTCGCCGGCCTGCTGAGCTCGTTCTCGCAAACGCTGTTCGGCCTGGAGCTTACAAACGCCAGGGCGGCCAAACACGTTGATAATGGCGGTCTTGAAGTCGGACCACGTCGCAAAATCGGATGCGTGGTTGTTGTACCACAGGCCGGCCACACCCGCGAGGTAGAAAACCGAGTTGGTCCATTTTCCGGCCTCGTCCCGTTTATTGGGGACACTCACGCGTTCATAGATCGCGAGTCAGTCCTCCACGTCGGTCCCATCTGCGCCAGTGAAGACTGGGGGTCGCGGATACGAGGGACACCGGGACATGAGGTCGGTGTAGGCGGAGGCGTCTGCTGGGCGGCGTCTTGAGGCATGGTAGCTGGTAGTGTACGGGATCGAAGCTCCAGAGGCATCGAATGGGAGCACAGCACCTCCACCAATTTGTTAAGCTGTTTATTGGACGGCACTCGGCGACAATTCGCTATGGCGACAGTGAAGGCCAAAGTACGGGCTCCGAGAGCGAGCGGCGTTTATAAGAGAGGACGACCCACTAGGACCCGCTGGAGAACGAAACCGTTAAACAGTACCAATTGCTTCGCCACATTATTATTATTATTATTATTATTATTATTATTATTATTATTATTATTAGGTTGACCGGCGTAGCACTCAGTGGTCAGTGCGATGGCTCTGTCAGTGTAGTTGCATTTGTCACTCTGCGTACACTAACTCTATCGGGATCATTGCTAGGGAATGGTTTCAAATGAAGTCAACTCTATAGCGCATCCCACTTCATTCTAGCTTTACGTTCATCGCACTGAAATGAGTATCGCGTTTCTTTGAAACATATAATAAACTCAGTTCATTATTCTGTCTGTCCTGCGCTGTGAAGACTCCCAAAGTACAAAAGCACATTCAATAAGTGATGCAAATAATCAGTTTTATGATGTAACTGTAATGTAGATTGAGTATTGAGAAATATGCTATTTATTATTGTATCGCGCTATACTATGTAACATGCTTTTTACCATTGTACTGAGACGTACTTTGGATTTCGAAGTAGGTCTCTCTGTTCGGGTTTTACCTACAAAAACTGTTAGCAACACTTGGCGCAGGCCGCGCCGTAGTGTTTGTAAAGGTTCGCGATTGTTTGAGATCATTCTGCGAAGATTACGTGTAGGGCGCGAATGGTCACGTGTATTCGAGAGCTTACGCGAGCGCCAGCCATAACTCTGGAAGGTTCGATGACCGATGTACAAAAGACGCTCCATCGATGATTAAATTACTCGACAACTGTTTTCTCGGCACTATCAGTGTACCGCATGAATTTCCTGCAGTTTGACTTTTCATTTGCCGGGCACAAGTTTGTCCAAATAAAGAGTTGCCTATTTCCCAGTCTTGTTTCAGCCTTCGTCACCGTCCCGACCACGTGACAATGTTGTCCATAATATCCAGGTAAAGAATGCTTTACCGTGTCCACTGTTTTTTAGTCTATAAAAACACAGAATAACAGAGAACTGAGCTTGTTGGTAACTATTCATTCTAAAAAACAGAGCGTGCAAACACGGCCACAAGAAAGAAGTCAGGACACCACAAACGCGGCGTTTGCGGTTATCTGTAGCAATATAATGCACGAAACCAGTCAGTGGTGCAATACAGAATGATGCTCTCGAAAACTCATACAGCAAAGCCTAATGATCATCAGCCTGTCTACGCCCGATGCAGGGTAAAGGCCTCTCCCATGTTCCGCCAATCAACCCGGTCCTGTGCTTTCTGCTGCATCGTTATACCAACAAACTTCTTAATCTCCATTAGAATGCAGCGCTAAAAGAACACAAAACCCTTAGAACGAAAACGAGGACGGGCGCTGACTGCAACAGTTTGGTTTATTGTGCGTTCACATATATAAAGAGGGCTGAGAAAAAGAAGGGAGGGGGAACATGGAAGGAAGAGGAATTATGCGCATGGGTGTGACTATGACATTATACCAAGCTGCTTTGATTACTGGCTGAGATATCTGAATTCCTTGTCTGTAAGTGTGAGCGAAGGGGCACTGACACAAGCCGCGCCTTTGCACATCATGGTGTACGTTTCAAAAATTTCACGTGCCTGATTGTCCTTGTATCGGCGCAACACTTTGGCTTTTTTCAGGAGCGGAGTGCACCCACAGTCTGCGCAATGGATTGCTAAATTGCTACCGTGCTTGTTCTTGACGTTGTTCGCGTGCTCTCGCAGACGATCATTGAGACAACGTCCCGACTGGCCGATGTACGATCTGCCACAGGTCGTGGGAATCTCGTACACGATCTCTTTTTTGCACTGTACATAGGGCGGAGCGTGATTCTTCCCGCAGGATTGGGAGTCGGGGGGATTTCCGTTGACGCGTTTGCACAAATATGAAAGTTTGTTCGGGGCTGAAACACTACACTCACACCTGTTCTTCCAGCCGCCTTTTTTTGATTCGATGCGAGGACTGCATGAACATAGGGTAGGACAACTAATTTCGATCTGTCGAGTGGAGGCCGTACTTTTTCTTTTGGGCACCTGATGTCTCGGACCAAGACTTCAATGAAGGTTGAGAGGAGGGGTTCCGGGAATCCACTATCCTTGAGGTGCTTAAGCTGGTCGTTGAAGCTGCCGTGTATCTTGTGTAGGCAGCTGCGTGGAGAGGGCGTTCTTCATTGCTCCGAGTGCAACAGCGCGCTTAACTGTCCTTGAGTGTGCCGACGAAAAGGGGAGAAGTTGCTTCTTGGACCGGGGAGCGTAGGCCCAGCAGATGTGTTTGCGTCCCAGGTGGAGTTCAAGATCTAAAAGCGTATGTGTTCATCACTTGGAAGTTCTTTCGTGAAGGTTAGCCATGAAACGTTGTCTCGAAGGCACTGAAATTCGTTCCACTTCAGCAGGGGCCTCTTCTAGCTTGGCAGGGAATAGCACCAGGAAATCGAGACCAACCGCAACTTGGTGACGGCTTTGAATGTGCCCATCCGAGCAAGTCTTTGCCGCAGCGCCGTTGTTGCTACTGTGGGTCCCGCTACTTCCGCTCGGCTGCTACTAGTGTCGGCGGCCGCGCAGTAAAAGCGGGCAACGTTGGGCATGGCAGCAGTGACGTATGAGAGTCGTATTTTCAGGCGGGAGATTTGAAGCGCGGCTAACGCGATGCGGACCACTAAAACGTGATTTTATTTCAGAATAAGCACTTCCTTGGCACAAAAGCAGTGCTACGAGGTTTCTGGACCGCTATTTCAACAATCAACGTCGACTTAATATTTGCCTTTAGTGTCCCTTTAAGAGGGTGTTGAGGCGAGCTCGTTGGTACGGATCCATTAGAATGCAGCGCTAAAAGAACACAAACCCTTACTCCCACCTATCGTAGCCCAGTTGATGGGCCCGTTCCCACCTTCCCAAGGTCAAGGTGCTCGGATATGCCGCCTGCTGAGAACTGAGACTTGGAGGCAGATCGGGTTACTCAAGGACTTCCTACGGCTTCGCTGTTCATTTGGTTCTTCAAGAAGGCAAGAACTTTCCTTCAGCCAAGAGTTGAAAGTAGTCGCGCAACTCTCGGACAAGCTGTGGCTGCACATTCTTCCAAAGCTGGCGAGAAGACCGCCTGCTCGTCCCCCTGGTAAGCCTGTCACAAAGCTTGGCGATTTCACTTTACCTAGACCAGTAGAAGAACTTCTGGGGCTTGGCCCGAAGTTCTGCGTTCCCCCTAAGATGGACAAGGCCGAGACGTTATCCCTCATCAGAACAGCTGCTAGTAAGGCACCGCCCCCCTAAAACGATCGGGTTATTTTAGAGTGTGTTGAAGCTCTACCGACCTGCCCCACAGGTTATAGTCGCGTTAACCTGTCCAATGTGGTCTCTTCCCTAAGAAACAACGATCTGAAGCTGCTGCTAGCAGATAAGGAGGAGGTTTGTTGTGGCTGAGTCGAAAACTGTACAAACAGTCAGCAGATAATGCCTTCCGTGACAACTTCAAAATATCGGAAGGGTTTCGCCCGGCAAAAGCCAAGAAGTTAGCCTTTGAAATGTGTGAAAAGGCTGGTCTCTCGAAGCTGGCAGCTTCTATCAAGCTCACAAAAGAGCTTAGCCTGTCTGCCTTCTTTACAGCAAAGACACATAAACAAGGCAATCCTTTCAGGGTGATAGTGTCCGAAGCCGGAACGTGGCAGCGTTGTTTAGGCACCTATCTGCAAAGAAGTCTGTCATTTTGGAAAGTAAGAGATCCATTCCTGGTCAGCAACTCGTCCACGGTGTGCGAATACCTGAAGAACTCCTGTGCCACTGAAACTTACGCATTTTCTGTGGATATAAAAGATCTGTACTACAGCCTACCTCAAGATGCTCTAGTATCTGTCGTTCAAGATGGCATAGACGAGGTAGGAGTTGTGCGTTTCCAAAACGCCATTGGGACTAACGTACCAAAATTTCTGGAATTGCTGAACTTATACCTTCGATCAACGGTGGTTATGCATAACGGCCAATTGCTAGTACAAAAAAATGGGGTCTGCATTGGCTCTCGAATCGCCCCTATTTTGAGTGACCTACTTCTGGCGCACTATGACAGAAAACTCCAGGATCAACTGGCCTCCAAAGGCTCTATCAAGACTTTCCGATACGTGGATGATTTCCTGGTGCTATTCCCTGCCAAGCTAGAAGATGCCCCTGCTGAAGTGGAACGAATTTTCAGTGCCTTCGAGACAACGTTTCATGGCTTAACCTTCACGAAAGGACTTCCAAGTGATGAACACATACGCTTTTTAGATCTTGAACTCCACCTGGGACGCAAACACATCTGCTGGGCCTACGCTCCCCGGTCCAAGAAGCAACCTCTCCCCTTTTCGTCGGCACACTCAAGGACAGTTAAGCGCGCTGTTGCACTCGGAGCAATGAAGAACGCCCTCTCACGCAGCTGCCTACACAAGATACACGGCAGCTTCAACGACCAGCTTAAGCGCCTCAAGGATAGTGGATTCCCGGAACCCCTCCTTTCAACCTTCATTGAAGTCTTGGTCCGAGACATCAGGTGCCCAAAAGAAAAAGTACGGCCTCCACTCGACAGTTCAAAATTAGTTGTCCTACCCTATGTTCATGCAGTCTCGCATCGAATCAAAAAAGCGGCTGGAAGAACAGGTGTGAGTGTAGTGTTTTCAGCCCCGAACAAACTTTCATCTTTGTGCAAACGCGTCAACGGAAATCCCCCCGACTCCCAATCCTGCGGGAAGAATCACGCTCCGCCCTATGTACAGTGCAAAAAAGAGATCGTGTACGAGATTCCCACGACCTGTGGCAGATCGTACATCGGCCAGTCGGGACGTTGTCTCAATGATCGTCTGCGAGAGCACGCGAACAACGTCAAGAACAAGCACGGTAGCAATTTAGCAATCCATTGCGCAGACTGTGGGTGCACTCCGCTCCTGAAAAAAGCCAAAGTGTTGCGCCGATACAAGGACAATCAGGCACGTGAAATTTTTTAAACGTACACCATGATGTGCAAAGGCGCGGCTTGTGTCAGTGCCCCTTCGCTCACACTTACAGACAAGGAATTCAGATATCTCAGCCAGTAATCAGAAGCAGCTTGGTATAATGTCATAGTCACACCCATGCGCATAACTCCTCTTCCTTCCATGTTCCCCCTCCCTTCTTTTTCTCGCCCTCTTTATATATGTGAACGCACAATAAACCAACTGTTGGCAGTCAGCGCCCGTCCTCGTTTTCGTTCTAAGTGTTTGTGTTCTTTTAGCGCTGCATTCTAATGGAATGGTGGCGTTCATCCTTTTCTCTAAAAAGAAACTAGTTCCTGGAACGTTGTTCCTTGGAACGCCGTTCCGTACAACATTGGTTTTACAGCGAAAGCTGTTATGAGATCATTTGACCGGCCGTTTTTGGCGCCGTAGTTGTCCGCCGCCGCCGCCGCCGGTGTCCGTAACCAGTATCGCTCAAAATAAGAAAAAAAAAACTAAATAAGAAAAAAATTCCAGGATGGAACGAGGTTCGAACCTCGGTCCTCTGCGTGGGAGCCCAGTATTCAACCTCTGAGCCATACCGGTGCTTGGAACTGCTTTGCTAAAAGGTCCTATACAGGCTTCATGTCGGGAAGGAACCACATTAGCATATGCAATATAGCGTGGTAGAAGAGTAAAATAAGCACCAAGCGTCGCACAACGAAAATTCTGTAACCAGGCGTCACACAATGCGAATTGCGCAACGAGCAGGTTGTTGAATGCTTCCAACCCATTACAAAGGACCCTGCCATAATTCTTCATCATCAGGCACAGCATCAACAAAGTGCGCATAATGCCTTACATGGGTTTAGCAGGTACCAACGCTCTCTGTAGAAGGACAAAAAATGGCAGAGTGCCTGCTGGCCTACTTCTCAAAAATTACAATTATTTATAGCGTAGTGGGTTCCTCGCAAGTGCACTTGGATTGGTTGCCAAGGAAGCCCATAAGCGCATGATACACTTCCTCTGGGTCTCAGTAAAATTACAATGATTTATAGCGTAGTGGGTTCCTCGCAAGGGCACTTGTATTGGTTGCCAAGGAAGCCCATAAGCGTATGATCCATTTCCTCGGGGTCTCAGTAAAGTTCTTCGCTCCCCCCCCCCGTCTCTTTCCCACGTCAGCGTATGTTATACAGCATGACGGGAGAGGGAAATAGCGACCGGGCGTCACCCAATACAAATTACATAACTGGTGGGCCGTTTAAAGATTCCAACCCATTACAAAGGGCTGACCATAATTCTTCATCGTCATCAGTCGTCGCGTGAACAAAGTGCACATAATGCCTTACAGACGTGTAGCTGGTGCCTCGCTTCTCCGCAGAATGACGAATAATGGCTTAGTAGGTGCTTCCAAACTTCACAAAAATTGTGATTTATGGCGTAGTGGGTACCTTTCTAGTGTACTTGTATTGTAGCCCCAAGAGAGCTTAACGGGCTCTAGAAACGCCGCTCTTCCAGCTTTCGCTGTGACTGTGCTGCGGTTTTAGCGCAGGCCTGGCGTTTTTTTCACTTGGCATTATCAAAGCGTGGTCGCCACGGCCGACGATCAAAGCTGCCGAATTGTGCTGCGCCAGAGTGCCATATTCACTGAGGCACCCTGAAAGGTGGTCAGCGAAATATAAAATTATCACGCTTGCTGTCCTGACATATTTTCGGGAGCACCTGATTAGAGTGGATGCACGCCAAATCTAAACTCTACGCTCTACCATACCGAGTTGAGTTAAAGCGAATCACTTGTTTTATGGCAAGTACTCCAGTTCTGTGCTCTTTTTTTAATGTTCACAATGTTATTTGACGCCGTGTTTCCTACACTTTTTCATGCTGTCTTGCTTACAGCTTTTGTCATCAGCTTGATCTGTTGAGACTTGCGCTAATATGAGTGTGTTAGTGGTGTGAAATAAGGTTACAAGCACCCTAAAACATGTACGAGGCAGAGAACACCGTATGATGCTAATGTATTTCGCGAAACGGTGCCCTGCAGGAATGAAAAGAAATGCTGCCGAGGGGGGCCTAAAACAACAAAACGCTATAAAAATAGGACACTAGGTCATTAGAACTGTAAGTATTTTCTCAATTTTGCGTTCCCGTCAACTAATTTTCGAATTCGAGTGCACCGTGTTTTTTTTCTTAACTTTTCATCATGTTTCGTTGCGTACAGCCTTCAGCTAACACAATTTATTATAAAATATTTGAGTTTCTCAGTATTCATGATTTGTGATTTTTTTATTTAGTTTAATATATGTTTCTGGAAAGTCGCCGATTAATTGTAAGAACAATATTTCACGCGATAGTGCTCAAGAGCTGGAATCGCAGAAATTTCGATGTTGGTGTCAGCGTTGTGATCGAAAAATGGCGATGGATATATATAATAAATATCGCGGGTAAAAGCCGGTATCGAACCCTAGATTTCTGCGGCCTACAAGGTATTCTATCGCAGAGCCAAATGACTGGTATTAACTTTTCAGGAGACAAAGCCTATGTAGGTGTTATATGACACACCTGCGCTGCACGAAAGCGTTCGAAATCTAAAACGGAAAGCCGCGCGTACTCCCTTTTGCTTGAGACCCGCCTGCAGGGAGAGTGAAAGGCACACGCGCGCATGTGTACGTCACAGGCGCTAAGTCGAACGGCGTTGCAAAATGGCATGTGATGCAAATTCACGACACGCGAATATGGTTCTTCATCCAATACGAATCACGTATTGATGCCAGTGGAGCGACGCCGACATGCAAAACAAGGAAGTACATAGAAATTCAAAAGCGAGGCGGGGCTCGTCACGGCAGACTCCCTCGAATCCGGCAGTCGGGAGAATGAGGGGGAACATGTCGTTTTAATCTTTATTCACCGGCTATTCCCAAAGGCGTGTAAGCCGAGGCGTTACAACTTGAAAAAAAAAAAGCATGCGTTGATTTGTACAACACACTTTGTCCCAAGACAGTCCATTCCACTCTTTTACGGATAAACCAAAAACGAATTGGCATAATGGTTTGTTTTAGACCGATGTTCTTGAACATTAAGGTAAAAATAGTATATTGTGACGCAACGGTTAGCGCGACCTTTATTAGACCCCGAAGGCACGGTGAAGCGACCACACCCGTGGCACAGATCACAATCAAGCTGAGTTCCCACTACAGATGAAGACGACGAACACCATGTACAACGAGGAGGGTAGATGTGTCTAATGAATGCCCACACTAACTTCGCCCCCACGCGAGAGCGGTCATCCTGACCGCGGGTTAAAGCGAAGAAGAACGCCGTACGAAAGGTTTCATCCGGGATACTGGACTATCTCTGCAGCCCGGTAGCGGCGGTCCGCTGGCAGAACAACGGGTGCCACGCGATAGTTGACGGGAGACGTTTGCTCCAAGACCGTGTAGGGGCCAATAAAGTGTAGTTGAAATTTGTCGCACAAGCCAGGAGTGAGAATGCTTGCGATCCTGTTGCCTTGTTTCAGTGTTGACGCGGGCCAGCTGGCGGCAATGAAGCAGCCGGGACACGTATTCTTCACTGGTGGATGGAGATGGTTTAACAGGCGCAGAGAAGAAGGCAACGTCGAGGAAAGAAGAGGGGAAACGACCATGGACGAGATAGAACGGCGAGTAACCGGTTGTACGCTGTACGGAGGTGTTGTACGCGAAAGTCACGAATGGCAAGATTGCGTCCCAGTTTCTGTGGTCCGGTTGGATATACATGGCTATCATGTCTGACAGCGTACGATGAAAGCGTTCAGTCAGCCCGTTCGTTTGAGGATGGTAACTGGAGCTTCTTTTGTGAGTTGTGCCGGATGCCTTGAGCACTTCGTCAACGAGTTCTGAAAGAAATGCCTTTCCACGGTCGCTCAGGATGACACGAGGACCACCGTGACGAAGAATTAGGAATCAGAGTAGAAAATCAGCAACTTCAGGAGCTGATGCAGAAGCCACGGAAGCTGTTTCGGCGTAGCGTGTCAGATGGTCGACAGCTGTAACCGGCGACATCGATTACCGGCGACAGTCAAAGGAAGCGGACCGTACAGATCGATGCCAACTACCTCAAATGGCTCCAGCGGACACGGGAGTGGTTGTAATTGTCCGCCTTGAGCTGATGTGGGAAGCTTTCGACGCTGAAAAAGCACGCACGAAGCAACGTACTTCGCTACACTAGTGGACAAGCCCGGCCAGTAGTAGTGACATCTGATGCGATCGTACGTTTTCTGAAATCCCAAGTGTCCAGCGGTCATGTCGTCGTGGTATGCCTTGAGGACTTCAGCTCGAAGAGAGCGAGGTAGAGCGGGCACCCAGCGTTGACCGTCAGGTTGGTAGATATGGCGGTACAGGACGCAGTTGTCGAGCTTGAATTGCGTCAGCTGTCGACGAAGACGTGCGTTAGGGGGCCGCGAAGTCCCGTCAAGGCGGTCCATGAGGCGGCGACAGTAAGGATCAGCGCGTTGGTAAGATAACAATGAACCACACTCGTTCAAAGAAGTTGGGCCCATAGTAGCTAAGGAGGAAACGTGTGAAGAAGGGACGGCCGAGAACTCGTCGCGAGCGGTCGTGGTTGTGCCGTTATACGGTTCCGAAGGAAGCGGGCAGCGCGAAAGCGCGTCGGCGTCTTGGTGTTTTTTTCCCGACTTGTACGTAATACTAAAGTCATATTCTTGCAAACGAAGAATGCAGCGACCAAGGCGGCCAGATAAGTTCTTGAGTGTCGAGAGCCAGCACAAGGCGTGATGGTCTGTAACCACAGTGAAGTGGCGGCCGTGAAGGTAAGGTCGAAACTTCTGCACAGACCAAACGACGGCTAGGCACTCCTGCTCGGTGATGGTATAATTCTTTTCTGCAGGTGTCAGTACACGGCTGGCGTATGAGACGACCCTCTCGCGTGAAGACTTGTCTCGCTGTAGCAGAATACCACCAATGCCATGACCACTAGCGTCCGTATGGACGAGTGTAGGTGCGGTTTCATCGAAATGGCAAAGGACTGGTTCGGACGTGAGGGCACACTTCAGATGGACAAACGCCGATTCACATTCAGGAGACCACACAAAGGGAACGCCGGAGCCGAGCAACTTGTGCAAAGGCGAAGCGATAGAGGAGAAGTCTCGAATGAATCGGCGAAAATAGGAAGCGAGGCCGAGGAAACTGCGCAAATCTTTGGCTTTTCAGGACGCGGGAAGTGCTGGACAGCGGATACCTTGTCTGGGTCAGGACGAATGCCGTCCTGCATACGATGTGACCTAAGACTTTAATTGTCTTGCTCGCGAAACGGCACTTCTTGGTGTTCAGCTGAAGGCCGGCGTTGGCAAGACACGTGAGAACTTCGTCCAGACGTTGCAAGTGCTGATGGAATGTTGACGAGAAAATAACGATGTCGTCCAAATAGCACAAGCAAGTTTTCCATTTCAGGCCTCGCAAAACGGTGTCAATCATGCGCTCGAATGTTGCTGGAGCATTGCAAAGGCCGAATGGCATGACGTTGAATTCGTAGAGGCCATCTGGTGTTGAAAAAGCTGTCTTTTCTTTGTCGTCCTCGTGCATGGGTATCTGCCAATAGCCCGAACGCAGGTCTAGACTTGAGAAATACTCGGCACCCTGTAGCGAATCCAAGGCATCGTCTATGCGCGGCATGGGATAGACATCCTTGCGGGTGATGTTATTAAGGGCCCTGTAGCCTACGCAAAATCGCACCGAGCCGTCTTTTTTCTGAACTAAAACAACGGGAGATAACCAAGGCCTCGTGGAGGGACGTATGATGTTCCGTTGCAACATATCGGTGACATTTTCTTCAATGACCTTCCGCTCGGATGAAGAGACGCGATATGGTCGACGGCGTACGACAGAAGTGCCATCCGTCTCTATCCGATGCGTGATAATGGACGTTTGTTCCAAAGAGGAGGAATGGGCATCAAACGATGTTGCATGCTTTTGTAGCAAGGCAAGCAACTCATCTGACTGCGATGATGTCAGTTCGGGACTGATGGTCGCAGCGAGAGCAGACATGCCCGGGGAACGTTCAACAGAAGGAGGGTCAGAGGACGCCGGCACGAGCGGAACAACAGAGAGAGGCTGGGATTCCGTGACGCAAGCCATTGTGGTGCCTTTAGGGATGAGAATTTTCTCGGACGTCTGGTTTGTAGCGTAGAGAAGTCCACAGCCATCGTGGAACCGCACTAGCCCTGAAGCAAAGGCTATCCCTCTTGCGAGACAGCATGCAGATGGCAGGACAAGCACGTCACCATAATCGATCACGTCAGAGGCGATGGTAACTATTCGTTGATGACCAGGTGGTATCTCGGTATCCTCCACAGCGAGCAAACGAAGTGGCTTGTCATCCACAGAAAGGGCATAGTCGGTTTCCGTCATGTGAGGAACACGTTCTCGACAGCAGATGGAAGCGTTTGCCGTAGACAGAAAATCCCACCCTAATATAATCTGGTGGGCACACGAACTCAGCACGGCGAACTGTACGTAATGGAGAAGTCCATCAATGAGAACACGAGCGGTGCACATGGCGGAAGGTCGAATGGCGTCCCCTTGAGCAGCGAACTATGTAGGTCCATCATAAGGGGTGGTGACTTTCCGGAGACGGGAACACAAAGAGCGATCAATAACCGATAAACAAGCACCAGTGTCTATCAAAGCGTCCACGTATAAACCTTTTACTAAAACAGATACCATATTATATGGACGCACTGGAGGAATTTCTGTCTTGTCGTTCAATGCAGCTTTTCCTCCAAAAGCTGCATAGGTTAGTTTTCCGGGCGATGGTCGGTGAACTGCGAAACAGGTCGCAGTGGTGACGTAGAGCGGCGAAAGGGCGACGGTGAGCGGCGTCTAGTGGGGCGGTAGTTGGTGCCGTCTCGGATGTTGAACTTGGGGATGGAGAGTGACGTGGCGGCGGAACGTAAGGACGGTGTTGAAACGTGGCCCCGGCGGCACCATCATCCCGTTCCTAGGCGTCGAATCCACGGCGCTCGTCCTGCTGACGCTTACGACAAAAGCGTGCAATGTGGCCACGATACCCGCAGTAATAGCACACCGGACGAGGCGATCGCCATGTTGGGTGAAAGGTCTGGCTAGGCGCACTGGGTGTCATCGAAGCCAGGTGGACCGGCGTCGAGTGGGCAGACATCGATTGCACAACGCCTGGTGAACCAGCGACGATTGGTGCGTACGTTGGCTGGACGCGAGGGGTCAGAGAGTCCACATACGCTAGAGCCGCCATGGACGCCAATTCCTCCTTGATCACGTCGCGCAAAAGAGTGCTGGAGGCGTGAGGTGGACTCGGGGTCGCTGATAGGCCTAGAGATTGCAGCTCTTCCCGTATAATCGCGCGGATCATAGCACACAACGAGGGATCGGCGGTGGCGGTGTTGTCAGGGCTGTCCGGTGGCAACCGCTGGGACTCGAGTTCCTCGAGGCGTTGGCATGTGGCAACAACGTCGGCGACTGTGGTCGGGTTCTGTATGGCCAACGCATTGAAGGCTATAGTGCCTATGCCTTTCAGTAGATGGCGAACCCTCTCCGATTCGGTCATGGAGGTGTTGAAACGGCGGCAAAGAGCAAGCACATCCTCAATGTACGAGGTGTAGGATTCGCCAAGTTGTTGCTTGCGAGCGTCCAAGGTCTTCTTTGCGAGGGCAGAACGAACTGCCGGAGTACCGAAAATTTGGCGAAGCTGTTGCTTGAAATGAGCCCAGTCCGTGAAATCAATTTCGTGATTGAAATACCACGTTTTCGCGACGTCCGTGAGGTAGAAAGATACACGGCGAAGCTTGGCCGGATCATCCCAGTTGTTTGTCGAACTCACGCGGTCGTAGTGGTCCAACCAATGCTCCACATCTTCACCTCGAAGTCCGGCGAACATGGGGGGGGGTCACGCTGGTGGCCACTGATAATCCAGGGTGGATAGGCCGCGGTAGTCGGGGCCGTGGAGGTAGATGCAGGTGCGCCGGTTGGCTCGTCCTGAGGCATGTTACCGGACACCTGGTACAGACGGCGACCTGAGCGGAGCTCCAGGAGATAGAGCAGGTTGGCAGAGGCAGGAAGATCGATGAGCAGCCTCCACCACGTGTGGGCATTCATTAGACACATCTACCCTCCTCGTACATAGTCATCATCACGGGTGTTCGTCGTCTTCATCTGTAGTGGGAACTCAGCTTGATTGTGATCTGTGCCACGGATGTGGTCGCTTCACCGTGCCTTCGGGGTCTAATAAAGGTCGCGCTAACCGTTGCGTCACAATATTTCAGATTTGCGGATAGCAGGACTCTCGTGCGGATTAGTTGGTTCATTATCTTGAAGCAAGTTTTTCAAGCCCGAAAGAGCTACAGAAAGAAAAAAACAAGATACGCTATCTGTTTCTTCGCAGTTTGGTCTTTAGTCTGGCGTGTTTCACTCTGAAAAGCTTTCTTCAAAGAGATGGAGTGTTCTCAGCTTTGCAAGGAAAGCTCGCCTCCTGGAAGCATACCGCGGCGACGGGCAAGTGCCGACCACCTGAAATGCAAGAGGCCCCGGGGTTGACTGCCACTGCCGCCAGGCACCCACCGCTTTTTCAATTCACTTCAGTTCAAATCAAAATGAATGCTGAGCAAGATAAAATGCTGAGCAAGCTACCCCTTCCTGCACTATAAGAAAAAAAGTCTTTTGACTCTTTTTTGAAAATTCAGGCTTGCCGCGTATATGACTCTCTTTAAAGCGACACGACAGCTCTCCTTGGAGATGATTTAGACTCTTTCTGGAGAGTCGTGTGACCCACCAGAGAGTTAACGTGTCTCTTTAAACAGAGTCACATTCGCATATGTGGCAAGTCAGGCCTCACCGAAAGGAGTCACACCTACTGTTTTCTTTTCTTTGAGTATGGCGCTCGGTGTTGTGGGTACTCACATCTCGAGAATGAGGCCTCTGCTATCCGCTGTCTTCTTTCACTCCCCTCCTCCCAACGCACGAATCTGTCGGAGCTAACGCGAGAAAGATCCAGCCCTGACAGCGTTCAGTTTTCGAACTGATTTTTTATTATCGCGCTGCACCCGCCGCGCGGCCGAATGCCAACTTCTTCTTCTTTGACGAGCGCCGCATTCTGAGGCGCTACAGGGCTCCCCCCCGTAGAACGAGAGCCATAGGAGTCGCCCAGTGGACATGCTTGGATGTGGGCATCCAGGCTGAAGATTGAAGCCCCGCGGACGCGAGAGCGGCGATATACGCAGGTTTCAGTCGATCGGCAGCCACGACGTCTTCACGGCCATTGATGTCCAGCGTGAACGTCTTAGGTGTACGATGGAGGACGCGGAATGGGCCATCATAGGCTGGTGTGAGTGGTGGCCGTATTTGGTCACGCCGAACGAAGACGTGACTGCAGTCATGCAGATCCTGGCTGACGAGACAGACTGGGGGTGTCGGTCGGCAGGAATCACAGGAGCAAGGTCCCGAAACGTGGTGCGCAGCTCTCGAATGTACGTGGAGGCATCGTGAGTGGAAGGTGGCGATGATGGCTCGAAGAATTCTCCTGGAAGACGCAGGGAAACGCCATAGACTAGTTCGGCTGATGAGCAGCCGAGATCCGCTTTCAATGCTGATCGGATGCCCAGAAGTACGAAGGGGAGGTGGTCGAGCCAACGTTCCCTTGGCTGGTGAGCAGTGAGGGCAGCTTTCAGTTGTCGATGAAGCCGTTCGACCATGCCATTGGCGGAAGGATGGTAGACAGTTGTGTGAATGTGTCGAATGCCCAGGATATTGGCAAGTGCGGTGAAAAGGGCCGATTGAAATTGACGACCGCGATCAGTGGTGACGACAGAAGGGCATCCAAAGCGCGACACCCAGCCGTTTGCGAAAGCCTTAGCAACTGTTGGTGCTGTAATGTCGGAAATGGGAAACGCTTCCGGCCATCTGGTGAAGCGATCCACACATGTCAGCAGGTAACAGGCTCCTTGCGATGACGGAAGAGGGCCGACGATGTCGAGATGGACGTGAGAAAACCTTGCGTCTGGAGGCCGAAAGGGGGATGTTGCCGTGACAGTGTGACGGTGAACTTTAACCCGCTGGCACTCAAGGCAGGTTCGCGCCCAGCGTCGGACATCAGCATTGATGCTGGCCAAAGGAAACGAGATGTGACTAGCTTCTGGGTCGCACGAATACCAGGATGGCTCATGTTGTGCAATTGATCAAAAATTGCACGACGAAAAGCTGAAGGCACGAAGGGCCGAGGGACACCAGTAGACGTTTCGCACGTTATTAATGAGGTAGAAAATGGAAGCGGGCACTCCGTGAACGATAGAGACGTGGATGAAGAACGAAGACGATGCAGCTCAGGATCGTTGCTTTGTGCAGCTGCTAGCTCTTCCATGTCTAGTGGTGGCTGGGTCGACAAGGCATCGATGCGGGATAGTGCATCAGCAGCAGCATTTTCCGGCCCATGGACGTGTCTGAGATCCACAGTGAACTCGGAAATGAAGCATAGTTGACGGATCTCCCGTGCAGTGTAATTGCTGTGATTGCGATGGAAGGCAAACATCAGGGGCTTGTGGTCACCATTAACTGTCGGAGCTAACGCGAGAAAGATCCAGCCCTGACAGCGTTCAGTTTTCGAACTGATTTTTTATTATCGCGCTGCACCCGCCGCGCGGCCGAATGCCAACTTCTTCTTCTTTGACGAGCGCCGCATTCTGAGGCGCTACAAATCTGTGCTCCCTCATGAGTTGCAAAGATACGCGTCATCCCGAACCTCAAACCACAACAACTGCTCGCCTCCTAATTGCAAGGCAACAGTGTATAATATTTTATTCCAACTTGTCTAGAAATACACTTATATGAAACATCCTTTCGGTAGGATGGCACCTTATAACATGTAGTGTATAATCAAAATGCTCGATGAGGCCTGCTGAGGGGCATTTAAGGTATCGCCGAGATACTTGTCGTGTAAGGTACTGGAACAACAGCGCAAAATACGGGACCATGAAAGAGAAGACGCGCACAACTCTTTGGTAACGGTTGGGGGGGGGGGGTGCTGTCCTATACGTTGTGGGCATACACAAGCCAATGTAAGCGCGTATGCATGCTACGTCTCATGTAGTTGCAAATTTGAATATTAACTATTATCAGTGGCTGGCATCATAGCGGGCGCTGAGTCGCCGAGGCGGTCACGCTTGCCTTGTATACTGCTTCGGCAGGTATTGTACTGAATAAAGCTATTTATTTCTCTCTGTCAGTCCGTATCTACGTTCTTTCCGCTTCATGTCTAAAACTTGCGAGGAGAATTCAGGACGGACTGCAATTTGCGACGTCTTCACCTCAAAAATAATACTATTGCGGCGGTGCACCCTTTACAGGTAGAGATACTGGAAATCTTTTTTTCAATGAATTGCCAAGCTCGAGTACTCAGCGGCCGAGCCCCAGGACCACCCGCCACTGAAGAGGACACAAATGATAGGGTGACACGGCGTGGCATCCTAGACAAACAAAGATTATATCGCCGCATCGGCGCACCTCCTCACAAAGACCTCGACAGACACCAAGCGCGGGACTGGCGCCGCCTGCAGACCAATACCTATCCGAATCTGCATAGGCTTCACGTCATGCACCCAGAGAGATATCCCAACGCATGCCCGTGGTGCGGAGATATTCCAACACTCACACACATAACCTACCGCTGTCCCGAGCGACCGGCTACAGTCGACACAGGACATACGCACCCAATACATACGTGGTCGTCGGAGGCGCGACTCGCTGAACGGACTCTGGGAAGCGAACTGGCAACCCTAAGTCAGGCCCGCCGAGCCGCTATAGCCAGTGGAGCCTTGGAAGAAGGGCCCCACCCGCAATGAGCCACACTTTTTTATTAAATGTTGTTTCTATCTCTCTTTGCTTTGAATGGACGATGATAATGTGTTGGTGTTTCGTGGGGCAAGGGCCATATCAGGCCGAAGTGCGCCATGTCAATTTATGCTGCGACTTAGGTGAACTACGATTTACGATGTCTTTATGATATCGTGGCGGTAAAAAGGCCTAAAACTGATATTACAGCAAATGTAGAAACGATGCGTGTAGTGAGGTGGGATATGGGCTACAGTTGGTAGAGGTGAGAGAACAAAGTAGAATAAAAGTATATCGCAAGAGTTTCACTGCCGTTCCGCGAGCACGGCACTAACGCTCAACAAAGCCATTAACCACAATGGCGGGGTGACATGCGCCTCTTAAAACTGCTGCAGCGGCAGCCTCTCCTGAGAGGCTGATCTACGGTAAAAATACGGCAATAACAAGCAATGCTTGGCATTTGTTACAAAAAAAGATGGTTGATCCCTCCGTCATAGGAATCGGAATAACACGAAAGTAAAGCGTGCCCTTACAGAAGTAACTGAATGTTTACTGCACATTGATATAAGAGAGTTTGCAAAATGTATATTGATGTCTAGCAGCTATAGCACCGTTTAGCGTGGATGCACCCACTTTGATGATTGGTGGTACATCTCCAACCCGACGACTAAGGTCCATGTTAAATGATTAAACAAACCCTTGTTGTAGCAGTAGTAGTTAACGGTGAAAGCGTCTTTAGAGAATGAGGTGTGATAGCCAGAAGAGCGTCGCATATTGGACGCAGAGCTTGGTCGCGGTCCCGCAGCATGTCAAAATGTGATTGAACACCACGGCCGGAATATAGGGAAACGAAAAGCGCGTCGTGCTGCCCCCGGCCGCGATTTTTCTCGGGGCGAGCGCGTGAGCGGGGAACGGGGTGTAACAGCTACGGGAGGCAGGCGCGTGTCGCAGAGCTATTTTTGGTTTGGATTAGCGTGATGCTATGAGCGAGGCCGACGCTTTTACGACGCTTTTACGACGCGGTGTGTTAAGGAATTGACAAAATTGAACTTCTATTGAAAACGCTCCGAATGGGAGGACGTGTAACGCGTTGCAGGTGTTAATCGCGGAGGCCACAGTAATGACGAATTACTTTACTTTACCGCTCCCAGAGGGCAACACCACACCGCGTACCGTGAGAGTGGTAGATACAAAAGGCGCGTTTGTAAAGCCTCTGGAGTCTGTGACCGTGGCGCAGTGGATAGCGGGCCCGGCGTCTGTTGTAGAGGACCGAGCGGTCGTTGGTTCGATGCCCGGTGACGGAACAATTTTCTTTGCCATCTGATAGGCCTGACTGGCTGCCCAGGCGGCGCTGCGAAAACGGTGCTAAAAAGCGCCCCCTACGACAAGTTCTTTGGTTTCGAGTAGTCAGACAGGCGGCCGCATGAGGCGTTGATGCAGCACTAAGCTCAGATGCGCAATGGAGCCGCCGCTGTCGGTTGTGCTACGCTTTAGATCTCGGCCAGTTTCTGGCGTGGCTGAGTTCTTCAGGCCAAGCAATCTGCGTAAACGCAAGAAGCTCGTCAACGTCAAGTATGTTTACGACGTGCAGGAGATTGAAGGAACCATTTCGGCGCGCTGGCAACTCGCAAGTGCAGCGAATCTCATACGACGTTGAACTCGAGTTAAGTTTTACGAGGCATGCTCGCGCGATTAACGACAGTGCATAAACGAAAAGATTGCTGTTAAGAAAGCCGACATGATTTGCATTACACGACGAAACGGAATCAAGAAAAGTGCAGTGACGAAGGCTAGACGTCGGCGGCCCGAATGAGCGCATTCGCGTCGTGTGCCGTTTTCTGCCGCATTCAGTCGCAAACACACTTTTTCCCCATGCACGGTCGTAACTTTCAACATTTGCTTCTAGGGAATTCGTCAAATTCTGTCAGCGTGCGGTGGCGGTCGAGAAGCGACGGCGCGCAATGTTTACAGCCGGCCGCTGGAAGCAGCCGGCTGTAAGCTGCCGGAAAAATCGTAGGCACATACGCAGGGTGACTCATGGCATCGTTTTTCTCGTTTCGCACGAAATGCCGGCTGCATATCCTCGTGATCGCCGTCGGCAGCCACGGCCGTGCACGCGCGTACGAAAAGTAATCAGCACGTTACGTTGCAAACCACGTTTTGCTCGCGTACTCACTTCACGCGTCGGACGGCACGTATCCAGCGGTTCCGTCGCTCCACTTCGTACGGCTTTCAGGGGAACTAGTAAAACCACACATTAGGACCCTTACCCCCATGTTCGAGGCAATTAACCACGCAACAATAACGGCGGCGACCGCGCTTCGGGACCGCGCGCTGCTCAGAGCCGTCGCCCAGACCACCTGCTTTCGGCACGGTTTGTTGAAGCAGGGATCGCTCGTCAAACATGTCAGACTCTGCAGGCATAGCGGACAAGTTCCTGCGTACGTTTTAAGCACTTTTTGAGCCTGAAAACTAGGCGCAAAATTAAGTAAAAGGCTTAAAGCAACTGAGAACTGCGTAACTCGCCGGTCGGCGTCCATTTTTGACTACCCAAGCAACTTCGGCGCACGCCACCAGGCTCCGCCACAGTACTCAAAACTCCAGCGCGTCAGCCCTATAGTGTAAATTTTTTCAACGTCATTTCCGTGACGGAAATACGTCACTGATGTCTTGGTGGACCGCGCCATAAAACACTTACGTGTTATAAACTGAAAAGAGAGCGTCTACTGAATAAAGGGTCTGTGCCGAGGAAAAGCGCTAGGTGTAGTGGTATCCTTTGTCTAAATGTCAAGGGAAATTCTTTTTTCTTACTGTGTCAAGTTTGTGGCACTCCAATAATATGTGGGGGACCGTCAGTGTCCCATCACATTCAGCACAGGTGGAGGGATCATTGCCAAGAAGCAGGCAAGTGTGCGCACCGTACGTATGATTTATTCTTAGTCTACAGAGATTGACCTCAGTGCGTCGTACTTTACTTCGAGGAGGCCATTTTCCTATCTGTGGTTTAACTAGGTGGAGCTTGTTAGATGTCCCAGTATCCCATAATCGCTGCCAGTGGTCCCTCAGATTCCCAAGCACGAATTAAGGCAGATTTAGGGCAGGAACTCCAAAAGAGGGGTTCGCAGATTTCATTCCTATGGAATTCGCCATGCTGTCAGCGGGTACATTGCCTTCAATCCCCGTGTGCCCGGGGACCGAGCTTATTATCACAGGTCGTTCCGATACATACGCTTTGCAGAGAACTGAAAATAGTTCGACAAGAACTGGATTTTCATTTTTTAGTGATTTCAACGCTTTTAATCACTTAGCGAGTCTGTATAGAGAACCGCCTTTTGGAGTCTGGTACTATGAATGTATATAAGAGCAGAAATAAGTGCATAAGCCTCAGCTGTAAATATATTCGTCTCTGTTGTTTTAATTATTTCATTCATTCATTCTGGGTGCAGCCTCTCGCATTTAGAGAGCGATGGACCCACAGCAGCGTAGGACATGCCTACCTTAGATTTTAGTAAAATGCAGGGCACGAGTATTGTGACTAGTTCAAGGTAGTGCCTTTGCATGTGCATTTCTAAAGCGAGCTGAGTTGCCTCTGCAAAAGGGATGTCGACTATAATACTGCCGTTGCCTTGGTGGCACCGCCCTTGCAGGGCGCATTAGGACACGCTCAAGAGGGACATCCATTTCATCACTTAGGTTTCTCACCCGCAGCGAGAAGGAACGTATCGCTGCAAGTTGGTTGCTACACAGCGTGGCTGAGGTCACATCATTTACGGTTGTGTAAGTGGGACGCTGCTGATCGTGTACTTTAAGGAAATAAGCAAAGCTTAAATATGACATTTGCAGGTGGAGCGACCATTCATTAGATTCTGACTTGTTCTGACTGTCCCAGTAGCCAGCCGGATGCCCAGATGACGCAAGGGATCTAGCATCATAAATGCACTTGGGGCAGCACAATGATAGATTACACAACTGTAGTTCAAGCGTGTGCGTATGAGGCTTTTGTAAAGTTTCATGAGACATTCTTTATCACTGCCCCGTGCTGTGTGTGAGAAAATTTTGTGTGTTCATGGTTTTAAGACATTTATTTTTCATGTATTTTATGTGAGATATAAAGGTACGCTTTGAATCCAGAATTACACCTAAAAATGTATGTTCTGTGTTCAAAGGTATACGGTGCCCTTGTAGATGGATGTCGCGGTGAGCGGTTAGGCCTTCCTTGAAAGAACAACGCAGGAGCTTTTCTGGGCGTTTGGTTTGAAGCCGTTCTCATTTGCCCAGGTTGACACTTTATTGAGGCCTAACTGTACCAGCCGCTCATATATTGCAAGGTTACAGAATTTAAACCCTATCTCAACATCATCTAGGTCGACTGAATAAAACATGTTTCGCGAAGATCCTCAGCCTAAGGCAGGCAGCAACAAAAACAGCAACGGAAAAAAATTACGCAACGAAAACGTTTTTCTCAACAATTTGCGCCTTGCGAACGCATAAATAATCGGCACAGAATACTCGGACATAGCCATGGGCCGCGCGCATCGCGTGTAGTGAGCAGCTAGACGAAGTCGAAGCCTTTATACTGAACAGCGCCACACACATTCTCTCACTTGGGCGCTGCTGTCATGAAGGAGTTTCCAGAACTGCCCATGGTTTCACATTTTGTGACCAAGGGTGTCTAAACGCTTAGTCCTGTGATAATTAATTTTTGGGCCACACTGGTCAAAATTGAGGATAATGTCCGTCGCGCACCACCAGTGACCTCTGCTGTTCTCGACGTGTGAAAGCACTCCAGTAAAGTGCCGACAAAACATCACAAATTGGTCATCTTCGGCCACTTGTGGTTTAATCATGCCGCACCGCACGTTTTCTGGGTGCTGACACGCTAAGATGATACAGGAAGACGTTATCTACGACGCCCAAAAAAACATGTGTAGCGAAGCATTCATACTCAGTAATGGGTCGTCCTGTCGAGCGCCTTCCAGTAGGTCGTTCTCTTCTCTGAGAGCACGCCCCTCGTGCAGAGAGTCGGCCCCGCTTTGACTGTCGCTGCCGTGCGCCGTCGCTGAGTGCCCGTTAATAAACGTCTTGACAATTTGGTGGAGAGTGCTGTGCCCTTTAAACAACTACGGTCCGCATTCGATGCCCTTGGAGCTTCGATCCCGTACCGTGCCTGCTACCATGACTCAAGACGCCGCCCAGCAAACGCCTCCTCTTGCGCCGACGCCATGTCCAGGTAACCCCCGCATCCGCGACCCTCCTATCTTCACCGGCGCGGATGGCACCGACGTCGAGGACTGGCTCGCGATCTACGAGCGTGTGAGCGTCCCTAATAAATGGGACGAGGCAGGTAAACTGAGCAACCTCGTTTTCTACCTCGCGGGTGTTGGACGTCTATGGTACAACAACCACGCATCCGATTTCGCTACGTGGTCCGCTTTCAAGACCGCCATCATCGACGTCTTTGGCCGCCCTGCCGTTCGCAAGCTGCAAGCCGAACAGCGGTTACGTGAACGAGCCCAGCAGTCCGGCGAGTCTTTCACGAGCTACATTGAAGACGTGCTCGACTTGTGCAAGAAAGCCAACGCAACCATGTCTGAAGCTGAGAAGATCCAGAACATCATGAAAGGCATCGACGACGATGCCTTCACCATGCTACTCGCCAAAAACCCTCGCACTGTGGCAGAGGTCATCACGCTGTGCCAAAGCTACGAGGAGCTACGCCGGCAGCGGCTGATGACGCGTCGACCTCCATCACGCGACGCCGATCTCGCTGGCTTGTCGGCCGTGTCGGACCACTCCGTCTTACTCGCCGAAATCAAGTCATTCGTCCGAGAGGAAATTGCCCGCCATTTCTCCTTACTGGCCTTCTCTCACCCGCAGGATGTTGTACAGTCGTCGACCACACTGCTGCCTCCCCTACGCCGGGCTATTGAGCAGGAAATCGCGGAGGTTATGCCGGAATACCACCAGCCCCCTCCTGCGTCTGCGCCGCTCAGTTACGCACAAGTTGCAGCCAGGCCGCCCCCAGCGCTCCCTGTGGTGCTCCCGCTAACATACGCTGGAGCCGTCACCAGGCCTCAGGCCTTCGAAGCGAGTGTGCCGGCTGCGTACGCCGACATCATCCATACGCCCCGACTGCAGCCCACCATGCAGTCGTCATATCAGCAGCCGCCCCGTCCCTCGCGTCCTGCCACGTGGATGGGACCTAGCCCGGCAAACCGATGGCGCACTTCCGACAACCGCCCGATCTGCTTTGCGTGCGGTTGCGCTGGTCAGTAGCCCGCTATTGCAACCGCGTGCAGCCGCCTCGAGTCGGATCAGCCGTCACCAACCAGTCCAGCCACCCGTATTATGACCCGCTGCCGCCTATGTCACCGACGTCACGCCCAGGTCCATCTACCCGTCGTTCACCGTCCCCACGACGCCGCTCACTGTCACCGATGCGGCCTCGTCCGGTCGCACGAGACCAGGAAAACTAGTCGTCGCAGTCCAAGAGGCAAGGGCTGCGACGCTATCGAACAGCCAAAGCCCTCAGCAAAGCCCATCAAACGTAGTAGACGTGTTTGTAGATGGTGTGCGCACATCGGCCCTTGTAGACACTGGAGCTGCCGTTTCCGTTATGGACGCTAAATTTAGCCGACTACTACGAAAAGTGACGACGCCACTTTCCGGGCTCTCCCTTCGTACAGCCAGCGCTCACAGTATTCACCCGACAGCGGTGTGCACAGCCCGTGTCATGATTCAGGACGCCCTGTACGCCGTCGAATTCATCATAATTTCCTCATGCTCTCACGACGTCATCCTGGGATGGGATTTTCTCGCCCGTCACGCCGCCGTAGTTCGTTGTGCACCAGCAGAAATAGAGCTCTCACCATTCTCAGATTTGACGCCGGCGGAATGTCCACCGGCTGCGACCAAGGTACTCGTCAAAGACGACACCACACTTCCTGCAAACTCGTCAACGGCTGTGTCAGTCTGCTGCACCGGTCTCGCCGACGCCGTTGCACTGCTCTCTCCATCTGACCGCGTCTTCACTAGAAAAGGCTTGTTGGTGCCATTTGCGACCGTGCAAGTCATTCAGGGCGACACCGACATTTTTGTTACGAACCCATCCCCGTACATTGTTAGGTTGGTGCGAGGGGAATGTCTCGGCAGAGCTGAAGCCCTCGAAGACGCGCAAGTTATGGACGCTCCGGGTGACACGCACTGCGCCAACTCCCATTCGCTCAGTGCTGTTTCCACATTTGATTCGTCACCCACTGATTTATTTGGTTCCTCGATTGCTGAACACCTTACGTCGGTCGAGCGTTCCCAGCTTCTATGCCTGTTGGAAGAATTTCGTTCTTCGTTCGATGTAGCGCAAACTTCTCTCGGTAGCACGTCTTCTGTCACGCATCGCATCGACACTGGCGCCTAACCACCACTGCGGCAACGTCCATATCGCGTGTCGCCAACAGAGCGTCGTGTAATTACCGAGCAAGTCGAAGACATGCTTCGCCGCGATGTTATTCGACCCTCAAACAGCCCGTGGGCGTCTCCTGTCGTTCTCGTTGCGAAGAAGGACGGCTCTGTGCGGTTCTGTGTGGACTACCGACGACTCAATAAGATCACCCGTAAGGACGTCTATCCCCTACCTCGAATAGACGATGCCATTGACAGCCTGCACGGAGCAGAGTTCTTTTCATCGCTCGATTTGGCTCAGGGTACTGGCAAGTCCCAATGGCTTATGACGCTCGACCGAAGACAGCGTTTGTCATACCCGACGGCTTGTACGAATTCAACGTCATGCCGTTTGGACTGTGCAATGCGCCTGCGACCTTTGAGCGCATGATGGATACCGTGCTGCGCAACTTGAAATGGCACACGTGCCTATACTACCTCGACGACGTCGTCGTTTTCGCCCCGGACTTCTCAACACACCTTCAACGCCTGCGGCAGGTTTTGACGCGCTTGAGCGACGCCGGGCTACAACTGAATCTCAAGAAGTGCCGATTTGCAGCACGGCAGCTGACGATACTAGGATACGTGGTGTCCAAGGACGGCATCCTCCCAGATCCAGCCAAGCTTCGGGCCGTGACAGAGTTCCCCAAACCTACGTCCGTCAAAGAACTGCGCAGTTTCGTAGGACTATGCTCCCACTTTCGGCGCTTCATCCGAAACTTCGCGACTATCATATCACCGCTGACGAAGCTCCTTGGAAGTAACGGGCCCCCCAGTTCGTGGTCGTCAGAGTGCGACGACGCTTTTCGCAAAGCTCCGTCGTTTGTTGACGTCTCCTCCCATTCTACGCCACTACGACCCTACGGCCCTACAGAGGTACACACGGACGCCAGCGGTGTTGGCCTCGGTGCTGTCCTTGCGGCAGCGCAAACCTGGGTTGCCGGAATATGTGTCGCATATGCAAGGCGTACGCTTACTAAACCGAGACCAACTACACCGTCACGGAGAAAGAATGCCTGGCATTCATTTGGGCCCTTACAAAGTTCCGACCTTATTTGTATGGTCGACCCATTTGATGTCGTGACCGACCATCATGCACTGTGCTGGTTGTCGTCATTGAAGGATCCCTCAGGCCGTCTTGCCCGTTGGGCACTTCGCCTGCAAGACTACGACATCCGCGTGCTGTACCGCAACGGACGTCAGCATGCTGACGCCGACGCCCTGTCGCGCTCTCCCTTGCCTGACGACAATGCCCCACAACTCAGCATCTCACTTCGTCGTTTTCTTCCACCGATATTCACACCATCGCTACCGAGCAGCGCAAGGATCAATGGATTGCCTCACTGATAGACTTGCTGACTGATCCATCGGCCACACCATCCACTCGCTTGTTGCGTCGTCAAGCCCACCATTTCGCCGTTCGCGACGACCTGCTCCACCGACGCAATTACAACGGCGACGGCCGCCAGTGGCTACTAGTAATACCCCGCAGTCTGCGTTATGACATATGCGAGTCGTTCCACTCTGATCCACAGTGTGCACATCCCTGGGGTATCGAAGACCTACCACCGCATTCGCCAACGTTGCTTTTGGCGAGGGATGTACCGCTACGTGGAGAAGTTCGTTCGCTCCTGCATCGATTGTCAGCGCCGCAAAACTTCAACGCACCTGTCGCCAGCAGGTCTGCAACCTTTACCTTGCCCTGACCGACCGTTTGGGCGCGTTGGCATCGATTTATATGGGCCACTTCCCCTGACGTCCGCTGGTAACCGCTGGGCCATCGTCGCTGTAGACCACCTCACGCGATACGCTGAAACTGCTGCCCTCCCTGCGGCTACAGCGAGCGATGTGGCCTCCTTTCCTGTCCACCGATTCATGCTGCGTCACGGTCCACCCCAGGAGCTGCTCAGTGACCGAGGCCGTGTCTTCTTGTCGGAAGTCGTCGAAGCCATTCTCAAAGAGTGCAACGTTGTTCACCGCAAAACTACTGCTTACCACCCGCAGACGAATGGCCTCACCGAACGCTTCAACCGCACGCTAGGCGACATGCTCTCGATGTACGTTGCCGCCGACCACACGAACTGGGATTTCATTCTGCCCTTCGTCACGTACGCCTACAATACCGCTCCTCAGAGCACTACTGGTTTCTCACCATTTTCTTATTGTATGGCAGGCACCCGTCGCACACCATTGACACAATCCTTCCCTACAAGCCGGATCGATCTGAATGTGCGCCTATTTCTGCCACAGCCAGACTTGCTGAGGAGTGTCGCGAGCTCTCCAAGACCTTTACTACGAATAGCCAAGAGCGGCAGAAAAGTATTCGCAGTGGCACCACCAGTTCTGCGTCCACGTTCCTTCCTGGAGCGCTCGTATGGCTCTCCGTCCCTACCACTGCACCTGGCCTCTCTTCCAAACTACTGCCCAAATACCAAGGCCCCTACCGTGTCGTCGAACGCACATCCCCGGTGAACTACCTCATCGAACCCATCGACCCATCTTTGGACATGCGCCGTCGAGGGCGCGACATTGTCGACGTGGCGCGCCTGAAGCCCTACCATGACCCGCTCATAGTGACAAGTTGCTAGGTCGCCAGGCGGCTCCCTTTTCGTAGCCGAGGAAATTGTAGCGAAGCATTCCTACTCAGCAATGGGTCGTCCTGTCGAGCGCCTTCCAGTGGGTCGTTCTCTTCTCTGAGAGCACGCCCCTCGTGCAGAGAGTCGGCCCCGCTTTTGACTGTCGCTGCCGTGCGCCGTCGCTGAGTGCCGGTAATAGACGTCTTGGCACATGTAATAACGGGAGTGGCTCGGAAACAACGGAGATATCTTTTCATAAACGTTGTTTCGGCACAGTGTGCGTCGAATGGGGAAGATGGTTAGAGCGTACAACGCACGAAATGGAAGTGAAGCAACCAGGCAGCGAGGAGGCACCTCCATAACAGCGCGCCTGCTGATTGTGGTAATATGCTGGGCTGTCGCTGCATACAGGTGCTTTGTTTGGTGTGCAAGGCGAATTTTGGCAAAGTCACCTAAAACATGTGCTCGCGGTGTCTCGCGTGCTCCTCATACGCGAATAATTGCGGGGTAAGTTGAGGTTGTAGGCTGCCAGCTGCGTACGCGTTAGCCCTTTAGAGAGCGGCAGACGTCCACCCCCGCACACGCTAGGTGCAAATAAAATCTAGGAATACATTTCTCTTGACGACAAGACACCAGAGCAAAGTTTTGCTACAGTAAAATAATTAAAAGTGTAGATTTCCACACAATGCAAGCTGGTAACAACCATCTATCGCACTGAAGTGAGCATTCACAGCAAGGGTCCTTTTGGCCCGTTATATCTCGTGAAAAAAGCAAATGAGGACATAAATAATTAACACCGTGTTTTCGCTGATATTAGTGCTTCTCGATAAGAAACTGTCGTAAAAATTGAGACCGGATTTTTATTTTATTTCTTGAAAGCGAGCTTCTTGAAAAAAATCAGTTTTTAATACTTTTTTCTTCAGCAGGAATGTTGGGAACCCTGTATTCTATATTTTAGACTGTTTTGAAGATTATGTGTGAAATAGGAAAGGCGCCAAGGCGCATCAACCTTAGCTAACCTTTTTTTTTGGGGGGGGGGGGCGTGTTTGCCTGAGAGTACGGCAGCATGGGCTAGTTGGTGATTTATAATCGACATATTTGCACAGCGCTATGTAAACGAGGACGTATGAAAGGACACAACGCAGGCGCCTTCATCTGGGCGCTCTCCTGGCCGTACGCAAAATACCTGTCGCGTACGTCATTAAACCCTTTCTCTCCATCGCGTGTGGCGCATGCCCGTATATCAGAGTTAATGTTATGCGAGTATGTGCCACAGGTGATAGAGTCTCAACCAACACAGTAACGGCGAACACACGCATTGACACGCAAGTAAACTGATATATTATATGTTGAGGTTTATGTCCCAAAACCACGATATGATTATGAGAGATGCCATAGCGAAGTGCTCTGGAAATTGTGACCATCTGGAATGCTTTACCGTGCACCGAGATCGCACAGTACACGGGCAAATAGCATTTTGCCTGGATCGAAATGCGACTGCCGCGTCCGGGATCGAACTCGCGACCTTCTGGTCAGCAGCCGAGCACCGTAACTGCTATACCACCGCGGCCGACGCAAGGAAAGTGAGGGAGCTCTAGAGAGAACACCCCTGGAAGACGCTCAACTACCATCCACTCGTCCACGCGATCCGCAACGTGGAATACGTGGATTACAAAAAAAAAGAAACTGGGGTGACTGCTTCCCTACAATAAATCTGCCGAGAGAACTAGGCCTTCATCATTACCGGTGACTTCAACATTGACTTATCAAGACCCAACAACGCCTGGCCCTTATACTGTGTGAAAGACGGCTTGGTTGGGGACAAGTCATCAAAAGATCTCGCTGCCACGTCTAGGAGAGGAGGCATCATAGATCATTTCATCGTAAGAGGCGTCCAGGATTTGCACCAGCTGTACTAAATATACCTTGCACTTCACTACACTTAGACTCCGCGTAGCCGCGATCACGAACAGATCGGATAACAAGTCCGGTCCAGCTGCTGGTGCTCACTGATCACGGTGATGACAACCTTGTTCAAGAACTGTCAAGACCCCTCCTACACATACACACAGGTTCGTTAAACGTGCGTGCGTTCTTTGTCATAACGGACTCGTATAAGCATAACAACTGTAACGCAACTGTAACAACTGCAACTGTGACTGTAACGTACGTGCAGTGCGCCTGCGCATTCCTCTCGGCTGCGTACCATATATCTAGGAAAACTTTCCTTAATGTGCACCTATCCTTCTTGTGCATCTGTGCTTCTTCTTTGTCCTGTTCGAATTCGTGCTGTCCAGTATTGAAGAATATAAGCACTACATATCAGCTTACCCCGTCTGGTGTTGGTAACACCCATATTGCTGTTGGCATCGTTACGCAACTGTAAACAACTGTTTATATGTTATATATGTGACTCTTCAACATATGTGTGTGCGTATACCACTTCCACATTTCTCTAGCGTCATTCCTCGTAAAGGTTCGCTCAATGCGAAAAATTACGCCACAGTCACCATCTCGCGCATGCTTCGCATAACATCGATTCTCATGGTACGTGGGATCTGCCAAATTTTCTTGTTTTTTTATAACTGCTAAGAAGTACTCGTCACAACCTGTTGATAAAGTGGTTATGGAGCTGCACAGCTGAGATCAAGCTCGCGGGTTCAGTGCTAGCAGCCGTGTCCGCATTTTAAGGCGGACAAAATTACAGCGCGAACGTGTACTTAAAAAATGAATAGGTCGCGTTTGTTTCTACACTGAAATCTCGAGAGTTTATTAGAGAGAGAGAAGAAAAGTATAGAACGAAAGGCAGGGAGGATAACCATTTAGGAAAACAGGTTTGCTACCCTACTCTTGGGAAGAGGGTGGGGGAGATTTAAAGACGGAGAGGAAAGAGAGAGAGAAAGATAGCACATGACACAGCACACACAGTCAGTCACCGTGGGTCATTCTTGCGTGGTACGCGACATTACGGTCACAGCCGCTTTTCTAAGTCCGTTTCTCTTAAAAACCTCAGAAGTGCCTTCGTCGCCTTCAGCTACGATGTCTTCTGTCGACGGCATGCAAGAGTAATTTCAATAGGAACGCGTGCATCTTAGCAAGCGCAGCTGAAACAAACACAATAGAAAGAGACACGTAGATAGGACGATAGGCATTTGTCTATTGCCAAGGTGCGCTAGAACGCACGCCAGCGACTGTCTCTGAACATTATATACCTGACAGTCGCACAGAATGTGGTGTAGCGTCTCGTCGCAACGACAGCCATCGCAAAGAAGCGATAAGTTTACATAAATGAGTACTCAGCCAAAATAGGTAATGCGTGAGAATAAAGAGACAACAAGAGAGAGAGAAGAAGAATAAAGAAAGGCGGGGAGGTTAACCAGGGCTGAGCCCTGTAGGCTACCCTGCACTGGGAAGGGTTAGGGGAAGGAAAGTTAGAGAGGAGGAGAGAAAAGTCACTCTTTCAGCCGACGTAACAGTTCCGCGTTTGACATCACAAACGGCGAATCAGTCCGGTATCCTTGAGGAAACGCAACAGCGCTTTCGTTGCCTTTCGGAACTGTGATGGGCAGCCCCATGGTCCCAATATTTTCGCGACAGTGAAAGCGCTTCCGTCATTTGATTTAGTGTAGTGCTGAGGTGAAGCCTCTCGGTTGCGTATGTCGGGCAGTAACACAGAAGGTGCTCAATAGTTTCCTCAACGGCACAGTCGTTGCACTCGGCGTTGTCGGCCATCTCTATCCTAAATGAGTAGGCGTTGGTGAACGCTACACCCAGACGCAGACGGCACAACACTGTATCTTCTTCCCGGAAAGACCAGGTAGTAGCCGCAGTCGTAGATGGGTCGAGAGAATACAGTCGATGGTGTGTTTACTGTGATGTTTGCCACTTTTGCAGTGTCATGTTCTGCGCCAGCTTTACTTAGTATCCAGCCGCATCAATCCTAGATAACGGTATAGAAACAAGGTTCGTCTCTACATGTGCTTTTCTGGCAGCTTCATCGGCGAGGTCGTTGCCCGAGATACCGCAATGACTTGGTATCCACTGAAACACACGTTGTGTCCTCTTTCAGTCGCATAGTGCAGCATTTCTCGTATCTCCTAAACAAGTTTGTCGTAATTCATCCGACGAAGTGCCGACGAAAGACATTGTAGAGCATTATGGCTAGGCCATTACAAAAGGCTTAGCCATAATGCGTATTTAAATTATCACAAACGCTATGACGTAGTGATGCATTCATTTAGCGACAATAATCGCACAAGCACTGCACAAGCATTCAAAGGCTTATATGCATATATACTGTGCAAGTCCAGAGAAACAGGAAAAGTTCTTCAAAGCTTGTTACACGTTACACGTGGAGGCTGGTAAGGATGAACACCTCATCAAGATGGGGTGCCAGTCTGGTCTCATGTCAAGTTCTTCGTAAATTTTTAGATGGAGAGCCATACGCATGAAATGCATACTTGAAGCAGCGGTTAGTTCTGAATTACGGTCTTGCATGCGCGTTTTCCGCAGACTGTGCAGTCCCATAAGGAAAACATGTCAAAGATCACTTCATCAAGATACGTGGGAGAAGGTAACATATAGTATGTGAGTTAATGATAAAATAGTTTTGAACAATTCGTTGAAGGATGTCCCTAAACAGAATGGCATCTTTGCTACGCCCGTGTTTGTGGGTATTTATGCAGGAAGTTTTCATCGCTGTTCGGTTGCTCAAGGTCCGGTTTTCCATAGAATATCTATACACAGTATCACGCAAGAGACACTAGAAGGATTTGTTATTCATGCTTTTTTCACCTCCACTTTACCGCTCATTATATTCTGACCTTCCAGGACATGATGTACTAAACGAGTTCGGAAAATGTATCTTTCTCCTGATAAAAAACCTTCTTTTACAAGCTCCATACTGATACACTGCCGTGAAATAATGGCTGCAGAGGAAAGGTATTTTTGTTTCTTCAGTTAACTGTCGTCTCTGCGATGTACCAGCGACAGTAGAACACTGTTTTATTAGCTGCAGAGCCACGCAACTGACTGGAACGCCTTTGCAAAAACATCCTTACAGGCGTCATGTCGGGCAAAGAATCGCGTTAAATGTGTAATATAGCGTGTCGCAAGAGTAAAATAACGACCAGGCGTCACACAATGCTAATTGCGCAACGAGTGACCAGATCGTTAATTGCTTCAAATCCATTACAAAAGGCTTAGCCATAATTCTTCATGGTCATCAGCCACAGGCAGCAACAAAACTCACGTAATGCCTTACAGATCTGTAGCGGGCACCTCGGTTATCCGCAGAAGACGAATAATGGCATAGTGATTGCTTCCTTACTTCACAAAAATTATGACTTGCGGCGTAGTGGGTATACCTTGCAAGTGTACTTGTATTAGTTTCCCCAAGCGAGTTTAGAACGGGCTCTAGAAAGGCCACTCTTCCAGCTTTCGCTGTGACTGTGCTGCGCGCTCCGCGCAGGCCCGACATTTTTATCTACAGCTTGGCAATCTTCGACAAATTGTAAATGTGTTATCGAATGGATCGCAGTCCAAAATTGACACATCCACAACACTCGCTTGTCACCAAAAGAGTGTAAAATTCGCCATCTGCGGAACTTCCGCGCGGGCTCAAGCGACGACCGACACGTTTCTGCCTGGAGCAATATGGCGGTCGTCGGCTTCAGCGGCGGCGCGCCGCCTCCACTCCAGAAGTTTTTTTTAAACCTCCTTGCTTTGAACCTACCATCCCGAGTACTTGGTCAATGATTTGCATTTTCCTACTACACCGACACAGACAAGCCCAAAAACATGTCCGCTCAGTCAGTCAGTCAGTCAGCAGTCAGTCAGTCGTCAGTCAGTCAGTCAGTCAGTCAGTCAGTCAGTCAGTCAGTCAGTCAGTCAGTCAGTCAGTCAGTCAGTCAGTCAGTCAGTCAACAAATTCAGTGTCAGGCCAGCGTGGACGTTGCAGCGCTTATATTGTGTATCCTTCCACACCTCTTCTTCAGAATCGCTCATCCGAGTGTAGAGTGCGGCTCGTGATCATGACTTATGATCTCTCTTGCTCTTCTATCGGGTCAGCGAGGGCCGCGTTCACACAGACTACCAACACAGCTCTGAGGAATATACTTCGTTGGCTGTGCTTCAATTGTGGACGCAAATGCAAGTTTGTTTCTGCGGAATGACTGTTGAGTGCGGCCAGCATCGTAACTTTCCTGCGGAGAAAAGAACACCTCAGCTTACATGTAAGACTCCTTCGCAGCTTCCTTTCTGCAAAGCTGGAAGGGTCTGTCGCATGCTGGCGTGCCGAGGCACCGACGACGACGAAGTCAGAGCAGGCGCGTGCAAGGCGAGCGCGTGGGCCCTGGAATAAAGCGGTTGGTTTTCGTACGTCAATGTAGCAGCATTGTTCTTATTGTACCTCTCCGCTACAGTGGTGACCCGGACCTTGGAATGACCTTCCAGAAGATTCTTCCGGACGTTCTCGCCGAGTCCACCGACCACTGACACGCCTATCACGATGGCACTGAGACCAGTTGAAAACACGGCGCACTGCATCTTGCTGCAGCCGGAGTTTCCCAAATTCTGACCGCGATGTACAGCCATCTGGCTTATCAAGATGGAGGCTAGTTTCTACCTGCGAAACATCGTCTCGCAGCAGGACATGTACGCCATCACGGTAGCTGTGCTTCCACCTGCTCTGCGATGCGTTGTGCCTCCTCCAGTGCCGCAGGCGTACGACCAACTTCGAGGCTTCGTTCTAGCCCTACCGCAACCAGCAGCGCCACGTCACATACTTCCTGCCACGCTAAACGTAACCACGGAGCCATCGCAAGACATCGCTTTCGACGCGGCGCCCAGGACGACACTGTGCACGTCACGTGCCACGACTCAGTATCGCCTGCCACCACTGTTTTGCATGCCGCCCCTGCCATCGCCGACGAACAGCCTTTGGTAGAGTGGTCAACGCCTGTGGACACCTCGGTGAGCCTGACGGCATCAGCGCCTACTGATCATGTGTGCGACACCCAAACCAGGGCTGCCTGTCACGTGTTCGGTGACACCACAGGTGTCACCCTAACCGAGCCGCCTCAGACTGTCCCGACCGCAGATGCTGCCCGAGCTGTCGAGCGGCAGCGCAAACGTGACGACGCCCGCACCGACCGCGACCACCCAGTCCCAGTCTCCCCGGGCGGACCAGCACAAGGCCACACCTGGCACCCCACTTCTAGTCATCCCGCCGAATATGGGGCCAAGGCCCAACATCATTCTGGCACCGCCGCGCATGAGCTGCCCCCCTCGTTTGTCATAGCCCCGGACAGCCCCTGACACTACAACAGCTACAGGCCAT
The DNA here is from genome assembly GCF_013339695.2 of Rhipicephalus sanguineus. Taxonomy (NCBI): domain Eukaryota; kingdom Metazoa; phylum Arthropoda; class Arachnida; order Ixodida; family Ixodidae; genus Rhipicephalus; species Rhipicephalus sanguineus. Next base: position 136,256,534 of record NC_051177.1, read on the forward strand.
GCTGCACGTGCAGACCATGCTGGCCAAGCCCGCACTGGGTGCGTTCCAGACAGACCAGCACCAGTCCCTGGTGTAGATACCGACGTTCACCCAGCCGCGGTTACTGGCGCAGGACCACCACAATCACCACCATCATGGCACCCTGTCGGCGCCCCTCATCTCGACGGGCGGCAGTATGGTGTCCTCTGCGCCCGCTGCCAACATCGTCACCCACCATCCCGTCATGACCACCATGACGGTGTTGCATGCGGCGCCACCGCAACATCTCCCCGTGTCTGTCTCGCGCCCATGACGTCGTCGACTATACACCACCAGCCACAGGCGCCTGCTACAACGGTTCCAGCAGCCGCAGAGAAGCCCGTGAAAGTGCCCACGGTAGACCTGGCCGAGTAGCTGAAGGAGCATGGAATCATGCCGGAGTCTACGCCTCCGCAATCCCCTACGTTCAATTAAGAAAATATCATATCAGTCGAGGTTTCCGTCGCGCCCGCACCAGTCACAGAGAGCGTGCAGGTTGTGGTGCACAAGGCTTCGCAGACTGCGGCAGTGTCTTCCCGCAGGCAGCGCATACAGGATTTGCTGGCGGACGACGGCAGCGTCGTACTGCACCCTCACGGCAGCACCCTGTCCTCCATGACTACGCCGGCACCCTCCCCGGTACTGGTGGCCACGACGGTCACGCCTTCGTCGACGAGCGCGCCCCGTGCGACCGCTCTCTCGCGGACCCACTCGGCCCTCCTGGAGCGTCTCTACGCAGCGCCGCCCGTCAGCAGAACGGCTCGCAAAATCCACTAGGTTTCTCGATCCGTCCTCTGCGCCAGTCTCGGCCCCGATTCCCCGAAAAAATTTAGCACCAGTTCGCCATTACGCCATCTCGACAAGGACTGCCAAACGGACACATTTGGACTGAGACTCCGTCTATAGGGCGGAGGGCCCTGCCGCATGCTGGCGTGCGGAGGCACCGACGACGACGAAGTCAGCGCAGGCGCGTGCAAGGCGAGCGCGTGGGCCCTGGAATAAAGCAGTTGGTTTTCGTACGTCAATGTAGCAGCATCGTTCTTCTTCTACCTCTCCGCTACAGATGCAAGCGGTCACCTTAAGGTGTGATCACCATTTTCTGGGTTTGCTAGCTCTGAAAACACGTGCCTCTGTTAAATTTAGGGTAATTTTGGTCATTTCTATTGCCTTTGCGCATTGTATTATAATTCATATGACAACTAAAAAAGAAACATTCTGCGTCGCATGTTTTATGAGCCTGACTTCGTAATATTGGGGCTTACGTGATTAGCCGTTTTCTTCTAGCTATTTTATTTTTTATAACAAAATTTTCTTTTTTCTGAGTTTCTTCCAGGTAGGACTCGCCTATTTTTGGGAAACAGGCGCTACACCAACTGAATAATGGCATTCTTTATCTTGGCGTTTTTCGTAAAAATAAAGATGGATATTAATGATGCGTGCTCTCCTTTTTTTCCTGAACACTGACAGAATACCGAAGGTCGTCTGAAAACTTACACAATGAACAAATCAAAACTTTTGACAATCTGCGTCATGCAACATGTGCGTGTTGTGGGGTTGTCATTCGTGTGACATGTGTTTCCACGTCTTAATTTGCCCCTTCTCGTGAAGTTTTTATCTTGTTAGCAGGATGGTGAATGCGTTTTAAGAACTGAAAGATCAGGGCATGCAACTCAAAATTCTCGTTCGGGCAGATTTTGAAGCCGTTATACATAATAAAACAGTGGTCTTTTGGCCTGCTGTGCTGACTCATCAAGGTGGAGAGCGGCCTACAAACCAACACCACTTGTGCGCATGGCGAACTGTTTTGGGAAAATAAACGTTGCGAGTTCTGAATTGAACTGTCCAATTTTCTCGTTCATACACTTACTCATTCATGCAGTACTGAGTAAAGCACAGCGACCTGAGCGCGTCAGTCTGGTAGGACGGCCAGGTCAAACACAGGCGACTGTTTAGCGGATTAATGATTAGTGCCGTCTGAATTTTTTTTTCAAATTGATCCACAGGTTAATCCCGAAAGAATGACATACACTCTCCCAGGCATGATTTCTTACGATCAGCGGTTCATCCGGAGGGATTAACGTTTGCTCTCCCACAAATCATTTCCGAGGGTCAAGCGTTAGTGCTCACAGGAGCAACCGTTATCTCTTACAGGACCATCTGTTAGTCCTCTTGCAGTTAATCCTTCAAAGACTAACTGTTTCTACCCTTGCAGTTCATCCCCACAGGCACTATTCGTTGTGGTAAATCAGTTATCCGCAAAAAGACTAACCTCCCTACCCCTTTTTAGTCCTTTTTTTCTTACAGTGTGTCCTTAAGAGCCCGTTCGAAAGTCTCTCAGGGGATCTGTGGAGCCTTAGAGTGTAGTGCTTTGATGTGCGCACCATTCTGCAGTAAATACTGGTCAGTTAATACTCTCAGGCGTACTCTGTCACCTCTAAACATGCGTTGCGACGTACCCCCCAAGCGTCTTATATGTGAAGAGTATCACAAAACCAGGAACATTCGATCGTTATAACTGGTTATCGTTATATCTGGGCCGGTAAAAATATAAAGTCGTCAAAGATGGTTTAATTATCTCTCTCCCTTCCAATCGCGACATAACTCATGTCTCCCCCTGCATGTACAGTCGTGCTCTATATTATTTGCAGCGTGTTTGAAGGAAAGTCAAGCCGGTACAGTGACGCCTGCAGACGTTAAATTGGTTTAGAAAGTACTAGTAAAACAAGCAATCATTTCTACAGCAACTGTTTGTACATGGACGTCGGCCTGCCGTACTGGCGCCGATTTGACCATGAGCAACATGCTGCAACTCTATAGGGTGAGACTTCAGGCTTAGTTACTCACGAGCAATACGTAATACGGGTCTTCTAATGGAAGTCATGGTGAGCAACAGCGAAATCGTTCATTATGTAGCAGCGCGAAAACGACGAGGAAAATTTTCTAAGGCACACATAGGACAGGACACAGCGCTGAATTAATGAATATCAGCTAGCCCGGTTTACTGTACTCCTTAACTGAAATCTTCATGAAAGGCGGTATAAAAAACCACGAAATTCTTTAAATACATTTAAAGAAGTCGCGAATTTGCGAAAAAGTCGGAATTCTGGAGGACATTTCCAGCCTTCAGGGTCGTTTAAATCGTCGACGGCCAAAGGCCCATATAATTTCTTGAGCCTTCCCAATAAGGTTGTGTAGAGGGTATGCAGTGACTTGGAGAAGGCTCCAGGTAGGTGCCATCCCACCGGTTCCCTATTCCGCGCAATGCACCGGCAAATTTCAGCAGGAATTGCACATTGCGCCAGAGACTGCTACCACCCTGTCCCCCATGGCACGGGGATGCTGAAAATATCAATGTATCCCTTCCATAGGCCAACCGAGCGTACAAACAATTCGGAAGACAAATAGGGGGCGTTGCTAACGTCACTAAGCCCTGAGGACCAGCTCCGGCTTGTGGGCAGGGCTCGGGCATAGGCTGCCAGCCATGGCTACCAGGATAGGAAGTCACCCACATTTGGGCGAAGAGCTCGCGCGCCTGGTCGTTAAAATAACCTTTAATTATCTCTGTCCTCTCTTCCAATCTTGAGACACTGCCGGCAAATCCCTTCGATTTCGCTGCTTCACATCTATAGATATCGCCTTGGTGTTACTCTGTGTCACCTTTCATGAACGCACAAAGGGCAAAAACTCGTATTGCGAGGCGTTGAGAGGCTGCGACTATGCCTGCGGACGAACAAAGCTCTTCCCTTCCTCCCTGCGTGCGACTGCGATGATTACAGCGCGACGGTGCCTCGCGCAACGCCACCTCACAGATTCTTGACGGCGGCCTGTTCGCGACACTTCTAAAGACTTTTCACGTCATTCGCTCTAAAGTAATTTATCTTTATCAAACTTTGAGACAAACTTTCGTATCAGATACCTTCCCAGCGGCCTTGGTTTTATTATTCTGTCGGATACATCACCGATAATTGTGTCGTTATATATGGTTCACGAAGGGTAGCAAAGCGCTGCATTTTCTTTCCAAAGCAACGAAATGTTCCTTACCACTTTTATACATCGCCGAAAGCAGCATAATTGTTCTAGATTGTAACCCATAGCTTCCGTTGAAAGTTGTTCATTTCGTCCACTTTACTACATAAGCAAAACTGATATCGATAATACTGAGCGGACTCGTTGCAAGACTCACACGTTCTGACCGAATACTGCGGTAAACTCAGTGTCTGCAAGCTGTTCACATTTTTGGGCCTCGAATTCTGTTCACCGTAAGCATTCTCTGAAACCTATTTCAACGGTTGCATTTATAAATTCAGAAGCAGTGCAACACTACGTGGGGGCCGACGGCTTCAGGTAGGTAGGGTGCGACTATCAATACAACTGACAAAAAGAATAACCAGAAAAAGAAGAACAAGAAGGTTCGAGGATTCGATGAAGGTCATGCAAAAGATTCAGTGAATGGGCAAGGCTGGTGAAAAGGACTATGCCTTGATGTTTCTTGGGAAGCACCTAAAGACCCTGGCTTTTTTTTCGTCCCAATTGAAGCGCGCTCACCGTGGCCAGGCAACGAACCGGCGTTCCTGTGCTTAGCAGCCGGTCGTTATAACCGTTAAGCCATCACTGAATGGTTGCAACCTCATATGATCCTTTTGGTTCAGTGACCCTTACAAAAGGCAAGAAACGTATTACAACACGTACCTTTAGCTTCCCTTTCTTAAACCTTCGGCCACCTTGCAGGATTCCGCAGAAGCGATTTTGCAGTATTCTGTGTCCTTGCAACTCCGAGGTGACGATTAATTCACCCTCGTACTGCCAATTGCTGTGCCCTGGTTAGCTCCATTGGTACAGCGACCGCCCCGGAAAGGCGTTGGTTATACATTTCGATCCCCAGACCAGCGTCGAATTTCCCTGGCAACTACGAAGCGGTCTTTTTTGAGAGATTCCGTACGGATATACTTGTGCCTTCGTGCTACAAACGGGTGGTTGTCGATTTTTCTTTTCTAACCCTTCCACCACCTGGCAGGATTCTCCAGAACCTATTGCGGCAAATTTAGCTGGGTTCAGGAATCTTTGTTAGAGGCTTGATGCAGTTGCTGCCGCACCATGTAGGAATGCAGTAGTACCTCGAAGGCATCCGGTACATCGTAGTGCAGCTTCAGAGGTCCCCTGGTGGCCCTGGCTTGGCTTGGACTGCACAAGCTGTGTAGAGTAGGACCAGTGCAACTGTAGTAGGCACTTGGTGCATTTTGTGTCCGTTCTGAAGCCAATGCTGGTTGCTGTGTGCAATTTAACCAGAGTGATGGAGTGATTTAACCACAGTGATGGAGCTGTTACTTCACCGTGACCCTTCGCCCAAATATTTCGCTTACTCACCACATGCTCATGTCACTTTCGGGACAAGACTATGGAGACGCATGATGTGCCTAGTACCGCTTTGTTGGCCTATTCAACCGCCAGCTATCAAGCTGTCATGTAAACGTGGACGAGCAAGTTATCTGCTTCCATCTGGACAATATAAAATATCAGAAAAAAAAGAGTGCTTTTTTTTCCCTACCTCATAACATCGAGCTGTCTCATTTGACCACCGACGCTCTATGACGTACACTAATTTAGCGCGGACGCTATACACCAGACTGAAACTGACATGGTAAGGTTTTCTACATCGGCATCTCATTCGTCAAGTCCTAGGAAAAGTTCGTTGTCTTTAATTCACGTCGCAGGCCGGTTTGGATTTGTCATCCGTTACCGGACAATATTGTTTTACGGACAGAAACACGCCAGCGTGCGCACACATTTTTTTTACGAGAAAATTCACCGATGATTACGGATACTGCCTAATGCGAATTCTGAGCGCAGTTTCGTGTTGGGGCACCACCAACTGTGGTTTCACTTTTGGCTATCCGCAGTTGTAGCAATGCAAACATTCCTTACATATTGTCACAGAAACTGCCAGCGTTCGAGTGCTACGCACACCACTCTGTGCATTGCAGGCTCCGCTTCACACAGATCATGTGTAACGTGTTGTGGAAGCTAGCCGAGACTTCTTGCAGTAGATGCATTCGCATGAAGAACTCGTTCAATGTTCTTACCACTCAGAAAAGAATTTTCTTGTTTTTACGAGGAATAGTAATTGAAGATGTTTTATGCTTTACAAATAAACAGAGAAACGTCCTTATATGTCCTTAATTTTGCGTCCGAATCGCTGAGCAGCTATTTGCTTGTTTTTTTGTGTGTTTCATTTCTAGCCCTTAGTTACGCGTCGCTCGGAGCGTTGCACGGAGTCTTGTGCTCGTCTTCTTCATTTACCAAGCCTCGCACGTCAACCACTTTCTCATGCCCGTGCGCGAGAGGCAGGCGTTGCTGTGTCACAAGAAGCACGAGGAGGCACGAGTCACTGCAGACGCTAAGGCAGCGGCTCGCTCGCTCTAATTCGTGCTCGTTCACTCTACGGGTTACGCCGACAACGGCAACGGCGACGCCGCTGAGCGCAGCAACGGGCGCCTAAAACATGCGCTCTAAAACATCATGATCGCAACGACCTCAAGGGGCAAAAATCTTTTCGCGTCGCTATATATGAGCGGATAATTCAACATTGCGAAAATAATGGTACTGCCGCACTCTTAATACCACATGGACTCATAGAGCTACGCATGACGCAACATGATCACAGGGACCCCATTAGTTTCGGCACAGTGCCAGCAATAAAAGGGGAAGTGATAACCATTTTATCATGCAGAATCATCTTTTTTTTTATGGGATAAACCTTCGCAATATATTTCAATCTGGAACCACATTCGCCCCGCGATCGAACACATTCGACACCTAGCGGCGAACAGACGAAACCCCGAAGTGTGGATGCCGCTGGCCCGTCGCCGCTCCAGCAGCACAGTGTGTTGCGCTTGTTGTTGGAGAATTCGCGATGGAAGTTGGCAGGGATGATTTGGTCAATGTTGAAGTAAAGTCATTCTTTCCTTTTTGCAATGGAAGTTCGTAAAGTCAGTCATTCTTTTTTGTTTATTTAGTAGCGATGTGAAAAGCATTTGTTTAATGCGACCCGCACCGCGCACACGGGACGCTTGTGCAGCAGGTTGTGGCACTAACACTTGTAATTCTGTATCACAGTACCCTTGCCTCTGAGCACAATTCTGACTCATTTTGGTGGCTGTGTCACCAGCATGAGACGTTTATCTGTTGATAGTGACAGACTTGTTGCGGAGGGCCAAGTCACTGAATTCAGTGTCGTCCCTTCTATGTGCTGCTCTCACGATGCCGTGCACATTGTAGCATCATGCTCCAGCACTTCCGGGCTTAGCAAAGAGCCAAAAAAACGTCTACAAATTTACTGGACGAGAAAACATTAGCAGAATTGAACTACTCATACCTGCAGGATGCTAATGAAACCTCAGATCGTTCGGATATGGTTCGTCGTGGTGCGTACCAAAATGTTTCTATTAAATGCGAAGCATTTCTTAGCGAACCTCTGGCACTTTGAGCGTTCTATCTACGTATCTATCTATCTATCTATCTATCATCTAGCCGCCTACGTCTGGGTGCTCTCATGATCGCCTCCTTAATTTCGTGTAGACCAAAATTTGCATGGGAGAGTAAGAGGATTTGACGAATATGACTGCCGGGTCATGACATGAATAACGTTAAAGTCTTGTCGCGTACGTCGTCAAACCCTTTCCACTAGACACGTGTGGCACATAACCGTTTACCACGGGCCGTGGTGTACGGTATACGCCACAGGTGATTCACAGTTTATATCGACCCAGGAACGGCGAGAACAGACATTGTTAACTTAAATGCTAGAGCGTTAAGGAAAATCAACATCGGCAGCGTTGGCTCAACGAATGGAAAGAATGAAAATTAGGATCCCAGCAAGAAGAATCGAACCCGAGCATTCTGCGTGGCAATCAGGTATTCTACCACTGAGCCACGCCAGGTCTATAAATTGGTTTGGAAAAACAGCCTACGCAGGCGTAATATCGGTGCAACGTCAATTGTGGTTGTGGTGCTGGCTATCTAATTTTACAAGAAAGCAATAAACACTACATGATACTCCTACGATGTTTACTCCTACGATACAGGCGTCATATCAGATTAACGTCTGTAGTTCCAGTGTTGGCTCCGCTTTTATAGCAGTCTAATAAACATTAGGTTGTATTCCTATGATTCAGCAAGCTATATTGAAGCATTGCTCGACACCGGAGGAATACATTAACGAAAGTTACATATGATATCCACATCACCGCACCGTAAAGTGCACTTAGTCCGCCGGAACGGCGCAGTGTCCTCTTCATTTCTTACGAGGCTGGGCGATGGCCTCATGCTGACCGAGGTTGATGCCAGATTGACAGCCGCTTTGTAGACTAGGCTACGTAGGCCACATACGCCCAGGTAGTCTACAAATACGACAAACACCATCCACTGATGTTGGTCTACGTAGCACTATCCAGGCCTACCAGCCTCGATGGCCTATACCTCACCAACACGAAGGGTGGCTTCAGGTTCCGACATGTCGCCGGCTCTGTCGACAGACAATTTGTCGACGAAATGACCGAGGCATCGACGAATTCCAACAGCTCTACTATACCACATACATCACTACACATGGACCCCTCGTCACCGCGATCACGACCGGATCCCACAAGTCATGACCAGCTGCTGGTGCTCACTGATCACGGTGATGATGCCCTTGTTCAAGAACTGTCAAGAACTTCTTGCACACATGCACACGGGTTCGTGAAACGTGCGTGCGTTCTCGGGACACGTATAAGCACTACATAAAAGCTTACCGCTTCTGGTGTTGGTAATACCAACGTTGCGATTGGCAGCGTTACCCAACCGTAAACAACTTGTTATATAACGCATATGCGGCTCTTCAACATATATAAGTGTGTGTATAAAATTTATACAAATTTTTAGCGTCATTTTGGAACGTGTCGCTCAGTAAAAAAAGGTTACGCCACAGTCACCTACCCGCCGCATGCTTCGCATAACATCAACTCCCGCGGTACGTGGGATCTGCCGAATTTTCACCTCGCGACTCTCCTTCTGCTCATCAAATATACGCTAACTTCAACTTCGGTAATCTACCAGGCCTCAACCATTTCTGGAAGATCTCATTTACGGGGTTCTGAGAACAATACATCAGCATGAGCAGTGGCGATAAACTCGCTTACCTTGTCCGACCGTCTGGCTCGCAAAAAGAAATTTCATTTTTGCTTGTGTCGGAAATTCTAGCACAAACTGGTCGAATTCAGTGCCATAAATTATACTTCAAAAACACTGGGAATACTTTCGTAGTTGAGTATGCGCGACGGAAAGCGCGCAAACTGCAGTAAGGGCTTGGTGACGCTCGCTTTAAAAGGACTCGCAGCTGAGTGCGAGAACAAACCTTGCGATTGCACGGCGCGAAAGTGGTCATGAGAAGGATGTAGAACGAGTTGTATACTTCAAGACCGATTGATTAACTTGCGGAAGTACGTAAAAGCGTAACCAAATCATAACAGGCCACCCTGCTAAGCCGCGACCATCTTTTGCGGGCTGCAAACCGTGTTCACACATGTAGCGCACATGAACTACGCATGCAACAGGAATGAATGCCAGATAGCGACTGAGAGTGAGTGACGTGTTAGCGTATTGATTGAGCATGAGCACTTTTTGTCAGCAAACGGTTGAGCCCACCGTGATCGAAGTGCTTGCCGCGCAGCGTCGGAACGCACATTGCCGTTCCGACACCTTAAGGCCTAGATATAGTCCGGCGCGCTCAGCGCACAAAGTCGCGCGCGACGAGTTCCGCTACGCGACGCCGGCTACGCCAGCCTGCTCCGTGATTTTGCGCGCGCTTTTTCGTTGACACACGTGTTTTTTCTCGCTATGTGCACTGTTTGGCTTCGCATCGGAAACGACTTTCCTCACAAGCATTGCATTCAACGCTCTGGGAGCCAGAAAATAGCTACATTGGTTTGCATCAGAAACGGAAGCGGATCATGTATGTACGTACACACGAGAGCGAATTCCGCAGGCTTCCTAGGCGTTCGTTCTCCCCTCCGTGTCGCAGCAGTCCATGCTGTTGCTGGTCTACACGCACATGTGATTTATAATCCCTTCAAGTAGGCGCGCAATCACGTCATCGTCGATCAATGTGGAGTAAAACGCGGCCGCACTTTCCGAACGCAGGCCACACGCCGCCATTTTGCCGACCGCCGCTGCCGCGCGCAGTGCATTGTGGTCTAACGCCAGCCGTGTGGAGCGCGTGAAATAGGAACATGCTCTATCTCCGCGCCGGCCACGCAGAGCGCGCCGAATGTCGCCGGGCGCGCCTGCTACGCCGTGACGCCAGACTATAAGTTCTCCGTTTTTGGCTGGCGTCACTTAACTGCGTCGCGCGTGGTCGCGCATGCACGCTGCGCCGGACTATATCTAGGCCTTTACAAGCCACTCTCGGCGATATTGCGCGTCACCGGGATAGGATATAAAACTTATCTCTGGCTCTGTGCAATATGTGCTGCATCGCGGAAGAGTGAGTCTGAGTGAGCTCCACATTTTTTGTCGAATAATGGTCCCTGCATACTACACTTCAGAATTACTACCAGCCTTATGTCGGCCCATGCTTATACTCCCGTCTATTCACACATATTTTAACACGCGAGCATTCATACGCTCGCTCAATATTTATGAATCAGAGTGGTGAGTAATAGAGGGGAGTGGGTTGCTTTGACCTCCCCCCTGCAACGTCTTTCACGGGCAGTTCTTGGTAAAAATATTTTGTGTGGTGTGGGTCTTTCGTAAACATTTCCGTACTGAATTGCAACCACTGATAACTCGTATTTGAAGGCATTAGAGCAAAAGTTGCCGCGTAGTGCACCGACCGTGGGAGATTTTGATCTTAAAGAGCATTGACACCATCGTCGAAAAAGTTTATTGTACGCTAACGCACTAATAAGCGGACTCACTCTGGCTCAACTCAGGCTCGTATCTAGCCGTGAGTCTGAGACTGAGTGAGTCCTGGTGAGTAATATGACAGAGCGTAGGGTTGGACATGTTGGTAATCCATTTTGCTATTTTAGCGCACTTGTTAAATCAAACAGAGGACAGTGTCGGTGTCGTGCTTCTCTACTCTGTTTGGTTTAACAAGTGCGCTAAAATAGTAAAACGGGTGAGTATATATTTGGATCAGTCTGAGTGTGAGTGGACCGTAAGCGCAAAATACGAGTTACGAGTGGGTTGCACTCCGGCAAGGAGATGTCACTATTGCATGTCTTCTTTATCTGTCATCCAAACGACGGCTGCCATAATGCTTTAAAACAAGAGCACGAACATTGGGCGATGGGAGTACGTTTTTATACGTAGCGTTTCACAATCTTATTGTCTATTTCTATTTCTCTTTTAAATGGGAGCACTTCGTAGCGGACCAAAGGCACTTTGACCGTTTCTATCTATCTATCTATCTATATCTATCTATCTATCTATCTATCTATCTATCTATCTATCTATCTATCTATCTATCTATCTATCTATCTATCTATCTATCTATCTATCTATCTATCTGTCTGTCTGTCTGTCTGTCTGTCTGTCTGTCTGTCTGTCTGTCTGTCTGTCTGTCTTCTGTCTGTCTGTCCCATCGAAAATTCTCATATGACACATACGCCCGTATCCAATAATCTCGTATGAACACATATGAATCATATGTGTTCTCGTATGATCATACGAGGTCGAGGTTATTGCATATGTGTAGGGCTCCGGGTTTTCGGTGTTTATTTTTCTTGACAATCGCAGGTGTTTATCGGAGTTTATACTTTTGGCGAAATTCGGCGTTTATGGAGTTTTTATCTCTTGTAATCCCGAATTCTCCGAAATTCGGAGTTTTGCATTATTCTAAACCTCAAAATCTTAGGTAAATTCATATCTGAATACCAAAAAAAATAAAAACCCACGAAGCACATTTTTTTTCCAGAAGGCTTGATTGCACAAAGACATATACGCACAAGCGAAATACTGAACACAAACACCTGTATTGTGCGTATACCAACCTCTATGCTTAAAGCTTATTGTAAAACACGCAAGCATACTTTGCGAGGTTGCTGTCAGTGATCGAAGCGCGCTCCCTTTGATTGACGACTCTCAGCTTTGAAAATGCCTTTCAACGTTAGCGCTAGAAACAGGAAGCGCCAGAAGACGCAGCGCGCAGCGAGGAAGCAGTGACCATTGGACATTGTGAAGTTTCAAAACGACAAAGGTTCAACGATGTTACATATTTCAAAGCACTGATGGTTCACAAGATCATTCAGGAGCTGGCTCACATTGAATTCACAATTTCAACACATCACCAACACGATTCTTTGGTGTACAGGAGTTGATCGCACAGGTTCTTCTCGACTTCTGTCTCCACTTTTGACGACAGCAGCGTAGTATCCGTGAAAGTCTGCGACAGTCCTTAAGCGGTCAGTCTCGTCAAGGAGGTCCAACAGCTTGTGACATCTGATGCGAAAAACCTCGGTTGGATCACACCATTGACTGATGAGTGCGTGCAAACGAACCCCCAGTATGGGATAAACTTCGTGTACCAGGGTACTCTCCGCCTCAAGTTCCTTAATCATTGAGGCACGGCACATGAATTGGTCTTCAGAAACCGCATGTTAACGAGCAAGTCGTGCACAGCTTCTGGCGATGAAATAAGACTCTTAAGCTTCTGACACTTCGTTCCCTTGGCTTCGTCGTTTCTGAAGAAAGACAAAATGGCGGGTCAGTAGTCCAAATATCTCTAGAGCTTCATAAAAGAGAACCACCTCGACGACATAATAAGGTTTTCAGTGACCTGAGGGACATGCCCATGGTCAAGCACGCAAGACCGAACTTACGGCTCAGATCCCGCGACGACTTCAAACCGGACAGGAAGTGCCCAACAAAGTCTTGAACTACGTTAAACGAGCTCGTCCTGATTCCATCCACCAGAGCGTTGTTGAGTAGGTGGCACGGATCTTTGAAGAGAAGCGCCTTGAATTCGGGGTTAAAGAGTTGCAAGTCCTTGTGAAGCTTCTGCGTGTAGCAAGCTGAGTCGGAGCAGAATACAGCTACGTAGCTTAATACGGCTACGCGCGGTAAACTTTAAATCGGTCAAATCAGTAGACGTATCAATGAGCACTTAGAATTTGCCATTTCGATAAAGAACGGAACCAGGTCATTTGGCCCTTGAAATCGGAGTTTATCGGATAAATCCAATTGTCAAAACATTTACCGGCGAAGGTTTACCGGATGTTCTCGGATAAAACGAAAACACGGAGCCTAGATATGTGTCATGCGTTTTCATATGAGATTTTTCGATAGGGTGTCTATGTAGCTGCCTACTCTGGGCGCTCTCGTGTTCGTCTGCTTAGCGTGGCATACACCCAAATTGCCG
>NC_051177.1:136270047-136310046 GCF_013339695.2 Rhipicephalus sanguineus
AGGACAGCGCCAAGCCCGACCCCGCTGGCGGCCTGTGTGTACTTCGGTAGGAGCCGTCGGATCGAAGTGACGAAGAATAGGTGGGGAAGTGAGCAGGCGGCGCAGTGTAGCGAAGGCTACGTCACATGCAGAGGACCAGGAGGAGAGGTTCACGTCGCCGCGAAGAAGCTGGGTTAACGGTGACATGATGGATGCAAAATTGCGAACAAAGCGCCGGAAATAGGAGCATAGACCTACAAAACTTCGAAGTTCCTTCATGGTCGTGGGCTTAGGGAATTCCGCGACTGCACGAAGTTTTGCAGGGTCAGGTAATACGCCCGGTTTGGACACGATTGGCCTAAGATGACGAGCTCCCGGGCAGCGAAGCGGCATTTCTTGAGGTTAAGCTGAAGGCCAGCGTTGGTCAGACAAGTCAAAACGTGCCTGAGGCGACGGAGGTGTGTAGGGAAATCATGGGAGAAAAACCACGACATCGTCGAGGTAACACAGGCACATAGACCACTTTAGACCACGTAGTGTATTATCCATAAGGTCGTTCAAACGTAGCAGGCGCGTTACAAAGTCCAAAGGGCATGACGTTAAACTCGTATTAGGCCATCAGGTGTAATAAACGCAGTCTTTGGCGATCGGCTTCAGCCATAGGAACTTGCCATAGCCAGACCGCAAGTCCAGTGACGAGAAGAATTCTGCTCCGTGAAGGGTGTCAATGGCGTCGTCAATGCGCGGCAAAGGATAGACGTCCTTGCGGGTTATCTTATTCAAACGACGGTAGTCCACGCAAAACCGGATAGATCCATCTTTCTTACGCACCAGTACGACAGGAGACGCCCAGGGACTGTGCGATGGTCGAATAACGTCTCTACGAAGCATGTCTTCGACTTGGTTGTTAATGACGCGGCGCTCTTCAGCGGAGACGCGGTATGGTCTTTGACGCAGCGGCTGGTGTAAACCGGTGTCGACGTAATGTTGTACTTGCGACGTGCGGCCCAGTTGAGGTTGCGACACATCGAAAGAATTCCGGAACTCGTGCAGAAGAGCAAGTAGGTCAGCGTGTTCGGCAGGGGTGAGGGTATCGGCGATGGCACTGGAAATATATCACTGGATGACTCCCCGAGTGCCGACAGGGCATTTGTGGGTCGCAGCAGTCATCCGGGACGTCAACCAAAGACGAAGAGTCGAGATCTTCCACGCGGCCGAGACATTCGCCTGCAAGCAGCGTGACAGGTGCAGAGAGCGGATTCAAGACGAATATATTGCTGCTGGCCGCGGCGATGTCAATCGTTGCGAAAGGTAGCGGCAGAGCTCTACGACTCGTGAAGACATCGGACGGCGTGAAAAAGACTGTAGCGTCGGTGTGGGCGTTGCAGGAAACAGGGACCAGTGCGAAAGTGCCAGGCGGAATGTCGGTATCCTCACGAACGAGCAGCTTGGGCGCCTGATGAAGAGCGTCAAGTAATGGGGCGTCACACAATGGGGAAAACTCAACTTCGGCGCGTGCGCAGTCGATGACGGCATTATGGCGGGATAGGAAGTCCCACCCGAGGATGACGTCATGCGAACAGGCAGAAAGGACAATGAACTCAACGATGTACAGATTGCCTTCAATGACCACTCTTGCAGTGCAGGCTGCGAGAGGCGTCACTTGCTGCGCGCTTGCGGTGTGGAGCGACAGTCCCGAAAGCGGCGTCGTTACCTTTCGTAATACACGGCAGAGATTAGCGGCTATGACAGAAACGGCGGCGCCGGTGTCCACAAGGGCAAAAGTACGAACACCTTCAACAGTTATGGCGACCACGTTAGTTGGGGAGGAGTGAGGGGCTTGGACAGTTCGGAGATGGCGCAGTTCTTGCCTCTTGAACTGCGGCGTTTAGTTTTCCTGGTCGGAGGGTCCGGGCCGGCGACGCATGGGGGACGGCGATCGCCGCCGAGGAGATGGTGAGCGCTGCGGCTGGAAGTCAGGGCGGTGAGTAGGGGCATCGCGCGGTGATGGGCCAGGAACGTATTGGAGGAAGGGCTGGCTTCCGGCTTGCGACGACCGGGCACGGTCGCCGAAGTTTGGGGGCGACGGCGGCAATAGCGGGCGACGTG
Organism: Rhipicephalus sanguineus; assembly: GCF_013339695.2. Lineage (NCBI taxonomy): Eukaryota > Metazoa > Arthropoda > Arachnida > Ixodida > Ixodidae > Rhipicephalus > Rhipicephalus sanguineus. Next base: position 136,272,136 of record NC_051177.1, read on the forward strand.
TCCAGGAGTGTAGCAGGCGTAGCAAATCGGTCGATTATCAGGCGTCCTCCATGGATTGGCGATTGTCGGTGCTGCCCAAGTGGAAGGATAGACAGGCGGTTGCGTGGGCTGCGAGTGCGTAGTGTAAGGTGGTTGCGGAAGCCTACGCAGAACGTCAGCATACGTGAGGGGCGCGGCTACAGGCTGCACGGCTTGCGCATAGGCGACAGGAGCGGCCACAGGCTCCGATGCACGCGCGTAGTGAACAGGGCTGGATGGAGGCGGCTCGCGGCGCGCAAGGGGAACAGCGTGGGCAACCTCCTCCGAAATAACAGTGCGGAGCGGGGTGGGCAGACGGGTGGTAGGCTCTTGAGTAAAAGGCAGTAAGGAAAGTTGGCGGGCAACTTCCTCGCGGACGAAGTCTCGAACCTGCTGAAGCAACGTCGAATGGTCAGGCATGGTGTCGAGACTGCACAGCGACTCGCCACCCCGTGGAGGCTGCCGAGTCAGAGCGCGCTGCTTCTTCAACTCCTCGTAGCTCTGACACAAGCTGACGACTTCTGAAACTGTGCCCGGATTCCTAGCCAAGAGCATTTGGAATGCGCCATCGTCAATGCCCTTCAGGATTTGTTTGATCCTGTCAGCTTCGGGCATGGTGTCGTTGACACGTCGACAAAGGTCGACGACGGTCCTCAATATAGCTTGTGAAGCTTTCTCCAGTCTGCTGTGAGCGGACGCGCAAGCGTTGCTCTGCGCGCTGCTTGCGGACAGCTGGTCGACCGAATACTTCAGAGCAGACGTCTTGAAGACGGTCCATGTGGGGATGTTCTGTTTGTGGTTGTTGTACCACAATTCGGCGACGCCAGTCAGATAAATATGACGTAGCCTAGCTTGTCGGGGTCATCCCACTTATTATGCGCGCTCACCAGTTCGTAGTGGTCAAGCCAGTCTTCCACGTCGGTCTCATCTGCACCGCTGAAGACCTTTGGGTCCCGGAGCCGAGGAAGCCCGGTGCAGGTGACGGACAGGGACGAAGGCGCCTGTGGGTTTGCGTGGTCAGTCATGATCGGCGGTAGCGTCCGGCTACGCAGCTCCAGGGTGTAGCGACGGGGATGAACAGCACCCTCCACCAAATGTGAAGAGGTTTATTGTCGTTGAAAGACGTAATGGTCGTCAGCGGCAAGCGAGCGAGAAGAAGCGTCCAGAGGCACAGCGGCGATCCGAAACACGAGCCGAGCGAGCCGACGCGTTGGCGATGCTGCTGGATGGAGGCGCATCTTCTTCTTCACAATACATACTTATACGGTGAATGACGGGGACGGACAATTTTCCAGCCGAGACTGTCCATATAATTGCTATCGCAATAATAAATAAATGCTGGTATAGTCTACCGCTTTCTCCCACTCACGCATGCAACAAATATTGGCGAAAAAATAGCTCATGATTTTTTTTTTTTAAGATCGTCGTCAATATCAGAGTTCGTAGGCTGGTGACTCCAGGTTGCGTTGCCGTTAGCGGTGACGACAAGTAATGGGGACTCACACAATCGATGGCGATTACCAGCCCTTTCATTGCCTCCTTACGTGTTAAATAAGAAATTTTCAGGAATACGTGACCGAAGGCAAATTTCATTACAAGCCTTCAATTAGTATTCATCCTAGCGGGCCCTTTCTGGCCGCCGTTGCCGCTGCAAATGCAAGATGCGAACAGAGAGGGCAAAAGACCAAATTAGAAAACTCGTAGCTCCTGCGTGACCCGAAGTCAGCACCTGCGAAGCGCCTTGGGTCCCCAAACATTTGGGACTCCTGTTCGGAAACTCCTAAAGTCACTGTTTGAGGACGGCGAGTTGTCCGTGCCCCGTCTTACTGTGGGTGCATAGGAAAAAACGAGCATGATTGTGTGTAAGCAAGCGGAGAAGGATGGGTGGCTTGATGCGCGCGTATTTCCGCGCACCCCCTTGCATGCCGATTGGTGCAAGGTCACGCCATCTAGCGCACGCTAGGAATCAGAAGGGCTTGTGTTCTTCGTATAGTCCTGCAGTGACTACGCATGGGTTATCGACGCTGACAGGGTGTTCGACGTCAGCCGTTGCGGGTGCCAGGATGAAGGGCTGCCGCAACACTTTTCCATGATTATCAAATATTGATCTTAATGTTGATCCCTGTTTCTTCACGAACAATTTGCAGGAAGCGTCTTTCGCACCCTTCTAGTACAAGCGGAGTTGTCGTGCGATGCTAGCACGAGGGGGGGGGGTGGCAGGAGGCGATGCGCCATCAAAACATTCAGTCCCCGACAGCAATAGCAACTATGAAAATTCCAATTTTTCTTTCATTGAACGTCTTGGCCGCTACTTCCGGTTCAGTCTTTTGCGACGCTGGCAGGTGACGGCACCCCGTGGGTGGTCGCCGTTCGTGGCCTCCCATACAGTGTTTCGCAGGCCACTGTTGCATGTGTCCGCATGAATCACCATCCTGCCAGGCCTACCTGATACGCACAGACGAGATTGCAAGGGAGAGAGCAAGCGATTTGCGGCTGTTCTTAACACTGAAATTTAAGTTGCCTGCTGTATCATCATCATCATCATCAGCCTTACTACACCCACTGCAGAGTAAACGCTTCTCCCATGTTAACCCGACGCTTTGTTTTCTACGGTCACGTTATCCCCGATAACTTCTTAATCTCATCTGCCTAACTTTCTGCCTGGAGAAAAAAAATCACAGCATCCACGGAGTTATTATGAGTGGGCGAAGCTGCGGAGGTTCATCGGTAAACCGTGAATCTCCGTGAATTCTGCCCAGTACATCATCACCGACGTGAGATCGGGCGCGTTTATACTAAAGGTTAGATGAGTTATGACGACTTGCAGCTGACTTTAATTTTACATGTAATCACGCTGTGAATTTTCATTGTTTAATCACGCACAGGAGAAATCGCACCACGCACCACCTTGGAGGTCAAAATCCAGTGCCTATATATACGGGTGGTCAGTGAACGGTTGTGCAGCGCGAGCGGTCGGTTTTTTCAATCAAGACGCTGCCGCGACGCTGCCTCGCGACGCTGCGTCGGCGCCGCAGCGCCGCGAGGCAAGATAGGGGGGGGGGGGGAACCGTAGAGGAGACCATGAGGCGATGCGAGTACTTCCACGATCGCGTTCCGTCGGCGTTCTTTGGGCATGCTACCGACCTCGCGTCGTGGAACGCGAAGAGGGACGCTACGCGCTTCGTATCTTCCATCTAGCCTGGCCGTTAATTCTCACAGGCGAGCGGGGAACGCGGCCGACAGGCGGCAGCGTAGGAGAGAGAGAAGGGGAGGGGACGCGCATGCGCTCGAGCTCATCGCGGCGTTGCGCAGGAAGAGTGGAAAGGGGGAGGAGAGAGGGAAGTGCAGAGGGTGAGTGGAGAGGGAAAGGGGAGAGGGGTAGAGGACATGGGGAATGGGGGGAGTGGAGAGGATGTGGGGAGAGGGTATTCGCATGTGCAGTAAGGGTGGTCACGCCGCACACCCCACCACCGGACAGATACTGCCGTTGACTGCCGGCTGCCGGGAGATACGCCGGACAACGGACGCGTGACAAGGTTAGACTAAGAGGAGCTACGCCCTAAAACTAGGTGGCTATGTTTACAGCAATGAAGTTAGGGCCAATCGAACCCAACCCACACGCCTGAGGTCATTCCGAATCTACGTGAGCTTTCAATAGCTAAACCATGTTGCTTCGTGCAGCGGCGTACTACCTCTACCGTGCCTGCATGGATCCGGATCCGAAGGGCGTCTCGGAACTGAAGAACTTCATGCGAGAACGAGGGCTCTGGTGGCCGGAGTATGGCTCAACCGGTCGCCACGCGCTTTACGTGGCTCTTGACCTGCTCATCAACTGGGGCGTGCCCTTCTGGTTTGAGATGAGTTGCGCCGACTGCCCAACGAGTCCCGGTAAGGACGCCCAACGCCCGAGCATACGCCAGCCGGGAGGCGCACAACGACGGGGAACCGGACACAGTCACTAGAAGCTCTGGAAGAATTTTAACGCGACAGCGTTAAAGAGCTCGGTTTCGCAGAAATTCCGGTGACGGTGTCTGTGTCGGCATCGGCATCGGCGGCGGTGGCGGCGGCGTTGGTTGTGAGCGAAAAATCAGCGTTGTCAGCGAGAGAAAATTCGAGAAAACTGGTGTTTCTTGGCCCGCACTCGCTACAAATTGCACCGTCACGCGCGTCAACTGGCACTGACACGGGCCGAGAAACCACCGCCGACTAATCGGGCCTCTACCGCTGCAACAGAGCCGGCGACTCGCTGCCGCAGCTGATTTCGATCGCTCAAACCACGGCTTAGAGCAGCACGTTCGCTGCACGTGCGAATGCGCTAGTCACGTGGTTCTTTTGTATTTCGTGGGCTCTCTTTGCAGCTTGGAAAAAATGTATATAGTGAGACATTCTTTATCCCAAATAATGCAATGGGGGTTTCTAAAGACGCTCTCGAGCTTTGCAAGTCGCATTTCTTGCCTAATTGAATATTTAGAAATTTAGTTAAATAATCCTAAATGGCAGATTAATTAATTACAAAACCAGAAAAACTGTCTGTAGTGCGCAAGGTGACTGTCAGCAATTTGCAACTGATTTCACTCGCCTGCCTCTAATATTGTATTTTGTAAACCCTTGGCTAAAGATAGCTGGGACACCCGGTATAAGATTATGAATGACTATACGAATTATATACTAGGTGTCGTTTCTTGCCCTCCTACTTTTCCCAGCTTAGGCGGGAGGTGAAGGGAAAGGCGGTGAAGTTGCCCTGTACTCCTCCCCTCCGGCCTCTCCAAGTAAATACGGCCTACGTAAACTGTGTAAGCTCCAAATTTTTCTTTGAAAAAATGTGGGCAACTATAACATTAATCTACCCCGCATTGTTTCCTTCCGTATAGGTCGTTAGCTGTTATTGATTGGTCAAAAATGTTCTGGGTCATGCTCCAAGCACGTGCTCGTAACACGACGTAAGAAATGACGCTTCAAGTGATCCACGACGTAATGACCACTTACGCACGACTACGTAAAAAAATCTGAATAAACAATTTTCTATGCCGCGTATTGTTCGTCATTGGTTTTAAATGCGAAGCATTGCTTAACGACCCTCAGATACTTTGGCCGTTTCTATCTATCTATCTATCTATCTATCTATCTATCTATCTATCTATCTTCATATCTATCTATCTATCTATCTATCTATCTATCTATCTATCTAGCTGCCTACGTCTAGGCGTTCTGAAGGTCGTCTCCATACTTGTAATAATTCAAAGTTGGCATAGCAGGGTACAAGTGTATGACAGTATGACGAACACGATTCACTGGTCATGATATGAATAACGCAAAATAACTGTCGCGTACGTCATAAAACCCTTTCTCTCAGTCACCGTGTGACCACATACCCGCATACCAGAGTTCATGTTTGCGGTTATGTGGCACAGGTGATAAGAGTCTCAATCAACGCAGTAACCGCGAACATACACATTGACGCGGAAGGAAAGGGATAGTAATATAATTGTTGGGGCTTCACGTCACAAAACCACGATAGAATTATAAGAGACGACGCAGCGAAGGCCTCCGGAAATTTTGACCACTGGTATTCTTTAACGTGTACCGAGATCGCACAGTACACGGGCGTCTAAGCATTTGCCTCCATCGAAATTCGACCGCCGCGATCGGCATCGAACCCTCGCACCTTCAGGTCAGCAGCCGAGCACCGTAACCGCTACACCACCGCGGCGGACGCAAGGAAAGTGAGGAAGCTGAAGACATAACACCCCTGGAAGACGCTCAACTACCATGCACCCGTTCACGTGGTCCGCAACGTGGATCACGTGATTACGCAAAAACGGGGATCATGCTTCCTACAATAAATCAGCCTAGAGAACCCAGGCCTACATTGATTTATCAAGACCCGACAACGCCTGGTCCTTATACTGCGTGAAAGACGGCTTGGATGTGGACAGGGCATCAAAAGACCTCGCTGCCACGTCCAGGACAGTATGCATCATAGATCACTTCATCGTAAGAGGCACCCAGAATTTCCACCAGCTGTAACAACTGCAATTGTGATTGTAACGCACGTGCAGGGCGCCTGCGCGTGCCACTCGGCTCTGTAGATATACTAGGGAAAATTTCCCGAATGAAGCTCAGTTGCGAGTAACGCCTGTCCTGCGCATCTGTGTTCCTCTTTGTCTTGTTCGGATTCACGCTATCCATTATTCAATAATATAGGCACTACATCTCAGCTTACCGCGTCTGGTGTTGGTAACACCTATGTTGCTGTTGGCATCGTTAAGTAACTGTAAACAACTGGTATATAATACATATGCAACTCTTCAACACATGAGTGTACGTATACCACTACCACATTTCTCTAGCGTCATTCCGTAACGTTTCGCTCAATGTGAAAAATTACGCCACGGTCACCATCCCGGCCGTTCCCACGGTACGTGGGATCTGCCGAATTTTTTCGCTATTTATCAAAAATTTTCAATGTGCCATAATATCACCTCTTTGTTACGCGACATCACAAGTCTGCAAAAACTCGCGGCGTTAAAAGGAAGTATGCACAGTAAACAGCGCATTACTATGCAGAACAATAACTAAACTTTTTTTTTGGAATAGCCAGATGGTGTCTCATTACAAACGCAATTAAGGAAGGCTGCCCGCCTATCACATTGGCAGCGGCTACTTATAGGAGCTGGCGAGATGGATTAATAATAGATCCTTTCAGTTGTGGTATAACAATCTTGAGCTGTTTTTGCGCGTATACAACTCTCTGTGAACTCCTCCTTGTGGAGAGAGAGGTAGACAGAGAAATAACATTGTTAGGAACAGACACAATCTTTTGCAGGTTGGCAGTCTTCTAGTTCAAAAAACTGCGGACCCTGACAATCTCCCGGTCAGGTACATCAAGTTGAGAGCCAACTTGAAATCTAGACTTCTCAATGTGCTCGAGTCCACTGCCTTATTTAAAAGCGCTGCGATCGCTGCAGGCTACCATATATAATAAGCAAGATGAAACAGGTTAATCGGATGCATAATCGGGAAGTTTTTTAGCTGTCCTGGCCCGGCACAACTAAAATACTCGACACTTCAGCAGCGGCGACACTTTTGCAGCGGCGAAAAGCAGCGGCGATGTTGTTCGTTTTCAAAGAAACTAATTTTCCTGCAAGAGGAAGAGCGTTCGATCGGGCTATAAAACGTTTACTGGTTCCCACCCGTATTTGCGTCGCCGATTAGGTAAATTTCAGGCCAGGCACAGAATAGTGAAATCATGACAGATTGCTCTATTGTGATAGAGCCCCTCCTGACCGGTGGCCTTTTCTGCAATGCTCTAGCGTAAGGCGCGCAAGCGTCGCATAGGCAGCCCACTCCGCAGAGAGCATAGAGTGTGCAGTGATGAGACACGGGGACAGTCGTCACAGCAGAATCGTAGGACAAATTTTATTATATAATTACGTTACTGCTGCGTTCAAGTAAAACTTTGCCTCACTTGTTGGTTTCCCAGTGTGCGGCCGACAATGAGTGCTGTAGAAAAGAGGGGGGGGGGGGAGGCTCCGCCGCTTACCTATTCTCAGTGGGGGGCTAGCGCCTCCCTTGCCCCCCCCCCCCCCCGACAGACACGCCTATGAGCGTGCGAACAGCAAATGTTGGGCCCAAATCGAAAATGAACCGATTAGTACTCCGAAGAAATTCAGTCGAACTGATTGTAAAATATTCTTAGTTTTTGTTCTTTTCAACTTGAAAACGCTTCTTTTCTCCGTTCCTGTAATGGCTGTGCTCGCATGGTAACACTGACATATCAACAAGTTGATGTACTTACACGGCACGATACGAAGCCTTTTGTTCGTTGAAAATTCAGATTAAGAGCGCGAGTTGGTCCAAATACCTGTATTCCTGCGCTGTGCGAAACTTTCTGGTTTAGAATGAAAATCTTGATCGCCTGTCGGACGTATTGTTTGTTCAGCTGGTTAACTTCTTTTTCTTCATATCTGCCATAAAGCGATCGTTATCAACTTCATCGCAATTTCGCTCTAATTGTATGCTTGCTTGGGCGCACTGGAGGGTATGAAACATTCGAAAAATATTCTGCGTTTAGGAATGTGGACAAATCGATACGAAGCACCAGTAGGATATGTAAACAGAATTTTCGAAAATTCACAATACACGCGTGTACTAATTGCTGGGTCTGCCTCGAGAATCAAAGCTTAAGGAGCCATTTGCTGAGCAACTCCTCTTATGTCAATGGGAAATTAGGTGACGTATTGGTACACGTCAACCATAAAATGTTCATTCATGTCCACGGATGTGTATGCACACGGCGAAGTCCTCGGATAACATGTGCTGGCGAAATCTCTATACAGTTGCAGAATTCGCGACGTCTCGATGCCCACTGGAATTGTTCTCCATGTCATTGCAGGTACAGCATATACATCAACTACGTCAGGACGATGGACACATGGAAGCGGCGACAGCAGGTCTCGGCCGACGCGGGTTTCCTCAAGGACTACGCCAACGGCCTGTACAGCGTGTTCGGGGCATCCAAGAAGCGTACTCCCGCATACCGACGCTGTTGCAGCTAGAGGCCGCCACGCACCACATTATCGAGTCGCCCGAATCGCGGTATGTGAATTCATGGTGAAAAAAAAATATTCTGCGTCGGCGAGTTCCTTTCCAATGAGCTGTCATGCTTCTTGTCGAGTGCGACGTTACAAAAGGGGCCTTTCCCGGCCATGGGCTTTTCGCGTAACGAAAGGCGGCCGGCGCGTGTGCTCGCCGCCTGAACCGCGATTGTCGGCTACCCTAGCACGCTTTCACTTGCACGTATAGAACATGATGCGATGCGCGGGGCGATATTATTGGTTTGGACTTAATACGGAACCTCCCGTCGATGGTGTTTAGTCACTACACAGTTTGCCGGGCGAGTAATCCGTACTCCACTTTAAGAAAGCAAAAACGCGACACAGAGCAAGAGAAACACGATGCAGGTGCTGACCTCCAACAAAAATATTTTGCGCGAACGCCAAATCTATTTCGCGTTCGTGCTATACAGCCTACGGCATAGACTGTCTGAGAAAGAGCCGCTGTGTGTCCTAAACGAAGTCTCTCGATCTGGTATTAGGGAATCACTTTCCGTGCCTGAATTCGCATCTATACTCTTCCTGCAGAGGCGAGAGAGAAAGCCTCGGCCTGTACCTGGTGGCGGCTCCCCTGTCGCTGATCTCAGCCTTCACGCCAAACATCTCCTCCGAAATATGGCTCTCGTATCTCAACGAGCTCCTGAGTCCGTATCGCTTCCAGTCCAATGACAAGGTGCTCGTGCACGACATAGGCCTGCCGCGAGCCATGGGCGAGCTCTTCGCTCAATTCAGGTGAGAGAAAAGCAGCGTCCGAAATAGCTAACTCGCAGATAACTTACAGCAGCCACATGCATGGATCTCCGCGCGCGCACCCACGCGCGCACACACACACACACACACACACACACACACACACAAACACACACACACACACACACACACACACAAACGCGCGCGCACACACACACACACACACACGCGCACACACACACACACACACACACACACCACACACACACACACGCACGCACGCACACGCACGCACGCACACGCGCACACACACACCCACAGAAATGGACGCACTCTATTGTGAGCTAACTGAGCAAATTGTTATGCATCGAAAGAAGAGATGAATATTAATTTCACACAAAATATTCATGACCAGTTAAGATTGAGTAAGAAAAGTTTAATGCGAAGGAACGTCGCGAGGTGGGCCTGAAAAGCTTGTCTCTAGCTCGCTACTCCACAACTGCGTAAAGGGTCGAGAAGGGAAAGGGAAAGGGAAAGGAGGAGGCGAACATTATGTGATTATAAAACATTTCAGTGAGCCAGTTAACTGAATACTGCTCGACACAATTCCATTCATACATAGTTCTTACACATGAATGACATGTTTGTTTTTAGCTTGTCCGTATCACTATGAAATTACATGTAATCCGTATGGCCGTACGATATCTACATGAAATGGTGGGTAACAATGATAAAAATTAGCGCAGCTTGCACTAAGTCGCGCAAGGCTGGGTCTTTGCAAAGCTGGTGGGAACCTAGCTGGTCCTGAGTTAGCTAGGCTTTTACCCAGACACCTGACTATTTCCCACCCCTTGCTGTACTCAGTCTTGGGCAGTAACTAGTTACTAGTAACGCGTTACCGGTAACTAGTTACTTTTTCAGTAACTTGTAACTGTAACTAGTTACTTTTAAGTTAGAGGAACTTGTAATTGTAACACTGTTACTTTTTTACGCAGTAACTGTAACGGGAAATAGCGTTACAGTTACTTTCCCATATCCTCTCCACCTTTCACCTTTCCACAACACCGCTCCCCTCGTAGTTTAGGAGGGGAGGTTGCTAAGTTCAGGTCCGTTTTTTTTTTTTCGACATATATATACTTTTGGTCACTTGAGCTGCTAGCTCTGCTCTTGGTGTACCGGTGGATCATTAGGACGCCAAGTTTAGTCTCCTTGGTCCGAAGCTCCGAGCTAATCGTGTTTGATAGGCGGCTAGAAAGCAGCAGAGCGCAAAACGGTTGAGAGTCAGAAATACCGTGAACTAGCGGATCATTGTTAAAACATCTTTGGAACTGATTCTAAGAGGTTAACTCCGACTCGCAGTTTTTTCTCGCCACTCAACTTCGTTCGCGAGCCAGCGTCATCGCACTGTTTAGGTCAAGCTATGTCCACTTGTCCAGCAGTGTCCAACAAGCCCCGTTTTAGAACGCGTTGCATCAGTTGTTTTAGCAATATCCCGTTTGTCGATTCTTTCCTGCCCGTTTCGCCGATGTTAAGTCGCGTCGCAATCCCCGCATCGCGCTTGTAATTTTCACGAACACTCGCGGTGGTCGACCGCGCTGCTCAGTTCAGAACTGACGGAACAACTTTGGGCCGTCCAGCGAGCCGTGGAGGCAGCGCGGGAGCAACAGCTCCAAGCGGCCATCTAGGCGGCCCCAGGCCCGGGCCTTCCATTCGCCGGATCTTAAATAAAGTTATTTCACTCACTCACTTGTTCCAAGGAGAGCTTGCGCTCAGCGGACGCAGAGCCCCCCGACCAGGGTCTGATACACCTTGAACGTAGGCAATAGACACAATGGGCGTTGTCTTGACTCGTGACGCACTCCCCCGCTCCTTTTCGCATGCGCTTCAGGGTATCACTATAAACGTCCTAGGACAATGCTGTCGTTCCAGTGCATCAACTACGCTTTCCACTTCTAGTGTCCCAAGGACGTTTATTATTTGCAAATAAAGTCCATTTTCACCCAGCGGTGCATGAACAAATAAATTGATGCAACAAATGAGGCTTACACAAGGAGGCTGGTGTTGGGCCATCTTTTAGGTTTCCTTCGTCTGGGGTTTTACAACGCGCAATTTTGACTACCCCCCGCATGCCGCCGTATTTTTTTCATTAATAATCCTATCATTTGGTTTGTGATCTATTACATATTCATACAGTAACAGAAAAAGTAACGACGTTACTCTTTCAGAGTAACTGTAACTGTAACAGGTTACTTTTGGAAACTCTGTAACTGTAACTGTAACAGAGGTACTTTTTGGCTTAGGTAACTGTAACTGTAAACACTGTTACTTTTCACTGGTAACGTGCCCATGACTGGCTGTACTATACTATGGAAGGCTATTCCTGTTATCGTTTTTTATGTATATTGTAGTCTGTGTCTTTCTATCTCATTGTCTATTCTGTCTATTGTTTCTGTCTTTCTATCTTTTCCTGTCTTTCTTTCTTCTTTTTTCTCATCCTCTTCCTTGCTGTCTTTCTCTCGTCTCTCACTAGTTCTCTCGCCTTCCATCTTTTTTCACTCCTTCCATTTCTTTCTATCTATTTCGCTGTTTCTATTTCTTTCTCTTTATTTCTCTCTCTCTCTCTTCGTACTCGTTCTCCCCTCCTCCTTTCCCTCCTCCCTTCCCTCCTCCTCACCCTCACATCTGTCCCCTTGACCTCGTTTCTGTTTCTCGCCCCTTGCTATACTATACTATACAAAGCTATGCTATGCTCTGCTACCGTGCCTGGATAGCCGAGTGAATGGTTAGGGCCAGAGCCGTATATTCCTCTGGTTAGGGCCAGCGCTCGCCTTTGGATCGTGGGGACGCGGGCTGGAGTCTCGCCTCGCCAAGATATATTTTTCGCCAAGAATTTATCTATTTCTCCATCTTTCTTTTTTTTTCTCTCTCTTTCTCTTTCTTTCCTCTCTCTATACACGTTCCCTCGCCCGTCAGAGTTATCGCATCCTACGCCGGACAATAGGCGCACGTGCTCTGGAAGCGAAGCAGAAGAGGAAGGCGATGAAGACCAGGACTATAGTGCACTAGAATATACTGGGTAGTGGGGTCAGGAGAGGGCGCGTTCCATGCGATCGCGTGAAGCGACGACTGTTGACAGGTCCCGGATGTATGTGGTGGCGCTGCGGTAGCGTGGGCTGTATGCCTGGCACTCGCGGTACAGTAGCAGCAGCTTGCTTTGGCTGCTCTTGAGTATGTACCGGTGTTGTTTGTGTCGTTGTGCTCCGTGCCCTCGCTTTCTTCACTGAGAAAGGAGAGATGCAATGCCTGGTCGCAAGCGTCAACGCCATTGCTTCGCTTCTGGTGTAAAACGGGATATCAGTGGACGAAAGGAGCGCAGCCGTCGTTCTTCGCATTGCCGAAGTTTTTGATTGTAGTGAATTGCCTCGCATTTTACAATTGGCAAGCACTGTTAGTACAGGCAATGCCGACACCAAAGAGGCCGTCAGTTCCTTGCTCGATGCTTGTGATGCTTACTCTACTGAAACTGACATTGACATACTCATCGAGTCGGGTAACCTTTCTTTAGCAGAACAAAAACTGCATCGCATTTCTCCAGAACAGAGTGGTTACGTCGTAGAAAAGAGTGATGACAGGCTAATTAATTACATGACTGGGTATGAAGCGCGCAAGTTTATCTCTCGTAAGGATTGTGTTCAATGCAAAGACTTGCTTTTGCGAAGACCAAGTGATATGTCTGAAGATGATGAGTTCATAGCTATTTGTGACAAAGGAGGGTTGATTTATCCATCACGTGTGCTTTTCTTAACAGCAAGGAAGTTGCAGAACGTGTTCACGACTTTCTTCAGCCAGGAGAAGCTATGCAGCAACCGTATAGTTGAAGTTATGTTGTTGGGTAACTCTGAGATTTCATGTGGTGTAGGATGCAGTGAGCACTTCTAAGTGCTTACAGCCAGCATTGTCAAGTTCTACGTCTTCACAAGGCTTTTATTTTATGTGAAAGGCTTTAATGAGTCACGGGAAGCACGCAGGAAGAACTTTCATGCAAAGTTGAGTAAGTGCTCGTAGTTCTAGTTCCGGCCGGCCTATGTCTCGTGACTTAATTTGAAGGAGTGCTGTCTAAACGCAATTTAATGCTGTACATTTGAGAACTGCCAACATCTGCAAACAAACAAAGGAGGGTTGATTTATCCATCACGTGTGCTTTTCTTAACAGCAAGGAAGTTGCAGAACGTGTTCACGACTTCTTCAGCCAGGAGAAGCTATGCAGCAACCGTATAGTTGAAAGTTATGTTGTTGGGTAACTCTGAGATTTCATGTGGTGTAGGATGCAGTGAGCACTTCTAAGTGCTTACAGCCAGCATTGTCAAGTTCTACGTCTTCACAAGGCTTTTATTTTATGTGAAAGGCTTTAATGAGTCACGGGAAGCACGCAGGAAGAACTTTCATGCAAAGTTGAGTAAGTGCTCGTAGTTCTAGTTCCGGCCGGCCTATGTCTCGTGACTTAATTTGAAGGAGTGCTGTCTAAACGCAATTTAATGCTGTACATTTGAGAACTGCAAACATCTGCATAATTTGGAATAAGCTATTGGTATCTCCGCAAAAGTTGTTCTTTTTTATTTAGTCATGTTAAGAGCACACAGACAGCTTTTTCCAGCCCAACGCTTTCATTTCTTCTGTGGGCAGCAGGATCTGTTGCAAAATTGCTCAACAGACAACAGCACAACGCACCCAACAAATTCGAACCTCAATACAAGGTCGCATCGACCGGTGTTTGTCTTTAGCGAACCTTGAAACAGGTTAGTAGTTTATTCGAAAAGACAACGGTGTACCTTAACTAATCCTTTTTTAAATTTTTTTATGACTCTTGACTTCACGAATGGACAAAATTGCAGATCTTGGAACAATCATTCACGTAGTTGAAGCTTTAAATAAATTGTCACGTTTTGACAATCACTTACGGAACGATGTAAAAATAAAACAAATGGGAGCGCCGTGATTTTCACTTCAATAAATTGTAATTTCCGATGTTGCAAGACCAAACTGGGCTAGATTAAAAAATCGACTGTTCCCTGTTGACCGCTCGGAAATCTCGGTAACGTTTCCTGCGTAAGGTAATGATTGTTTAATGTAGTGCGCGCTTTACGCGACGCAACGCCGCCGGGCTAAATTTGGGCATATCAGCATCGCGATCGAAGCAGCTGAAATGTACACGGAAGTAGCCGCATTTCCACGAGCGCTATGTTGCATGCTAGACAATTTTGCTACCCGCTACCACATCTACGTATGCCATAAAATTCCGATGGGCAGCGGTAACTATTTACAGGGCACGGATCGAAATACGGAGCGACGATTCAGAGCTGTGATGCAGCGCGTACCACCTGTTTCTTACAGCCCATGCTCTGGTGGCGCCATCTTGTGCGGTCAACGTGACAAGCGCCGCTCGCGGGGACTCCCTGAGCCCACTACCCAAGATATTCTAGTACACTATACCAGGACGAAGGGAGCGCGTGCCGGTTCATGATGATTATAATTATATATCTACGACACACGGCAAAACCTCGACTATAACTGCTCTGCTGTAAAACATGAACGCATCATACATACATACCCCGAGCTTCGCAGTGACGCGCAAGCGCTTTTACATTCAGTTATGAGTCACATGGTTATCTAAAGAAAAGAAACGCTTACGCTCTATTATATAACAGTTTGTAGCGCTCTTACCGGATGGTGCTATGGGCGGCGGCGTCTTTGCATATCGGCAACCTTTCATAGCTTCACGTGACCATATTTATGGCCTGCATCGGCCGGACATGGTGCTCCCTATGTCCGGGAGACGTGGGAGGCTTTATGCCGAAGGCCATATCCGAAGGCCATGTCCAAGACGTGTAAAAAGTTTTCGAGGACTTTTTACGCGCGCAGGCGTGGAATCGCGGCAGGAGCAACGCTGTGGTAGCTTTTGGATGTCGTTACGCTAAAATTTTGGATGTCGAGGAGCCGAAGAATCCCTCTCGAGTTTACGAACTTCCCGATTTAAAGAAACAATTCAAGCGTAGTCATGACCTCGTTCAACCGAGTGTCAACTGTATCAGTAGAAATAGGTACACTTGCCGAGAAATGTAACGGAGCCCAATAGGCGCGCAGATGAACGGTTAGACCGTCGTAGGAGCAAGCGGAGAGGGATGCGTGCCGTGTGCAATTCAGTTAGTCTGCAAAGGGATGAACGGCGCGGGAGATGCAGGCCGTGTGCATGGATACGTTCCGTGTGCAAACCGTTGTCAAGGGAGCTAATCGTCCTCCTCGCTCGGGTCAGTCTTCCATCTTGTGTTTGAGCTGGCGTGTTGCCGGTTAAGTCGCGCTCGGAGTTCGCCGATCTAGGACCTACGGCGCGCTGCCTTTGATACAGACGTATGCGTGGATGAGTGTGTCGTGCTGCTTTTACGTTTCGCCACACCCACGAAGTCTGGAGCTGCTCTCGACACGTCGCGACGCCGCGCTGTATATCTCCGGTGCAGTCACGGCACTGCGTCGCCACCGGCTAGGAATGGCGGCCGAGAAGACTGTAGGCCTATCGGACTTCAATCTGACTCGGGGCACAAATCGGCGCTGGATTCTTTCACAAGTAAGTGATCGCTTTTTATTCTGCCGTACCTATCGCGTGCGCGAAACTGATCGCGATTATCGGTAACGGACTCAATCGTGTTGTATATCGCGCGCACGAAATGTACCGCGAGGGCCGGCTTGGGCGTGAGCCCGCCTGTGCTTTGTGACCGCCGTGGATATTGGCCGCCGTTGTCGTCGCCTTGCCGGATGTTCGCTCACCGATGATTCAGCGTGGTGATGAGCTGCAAGCTCGCGATATTAGCAATATTAGGCAGAGGCCTCGCCGCTGTTTTGCGACTCGTCCGAAACGCTGTGCGGTAGCAACGAGCTCGATTGTATGCCGCGCGCTTGAGGAGGATACAACTTTATTAAAAGAAATTTCATGGCTTTGGAGCTGGCCGCTTGTCTGCGGCGACCTCTTCTGCCCATGCAATGACTGCTTTCTGCAATTTTTCGTCGGGAGACCGTATTAAGGTATCTCATGTCGTTTCGGAGGGAGCTGGCAGAAGCTCTCTGGCTGCTTGAAATGCGAAGGCATGGGTTGGCGGGTGCTTCAGCTAGTCGACATTAGCTGCGATTCGGAACTCTGCGGAAATTGGTCGCCGTGACCTTCGGTTTCCTCGACGCTCGCTCGTAAGCAGTTCGCCGCCGTTCGAGGCGTCGACCGCGCTTTCGCTCGCTGCACATTACTAGTGCGCGCTCGAAGAATTTGGTGGAAATTGGACGCCGTTATCGTCGGCGTCCCCTTCGCTCGCTCGCTAGCAGCCTGGCGCCTTTCGTGGCGTCGGCTTCGCGTTGCGGCTGACGGGCTTGCTCGAGTTGTACGACGCCGCTCGCAAAAAACTCGCCGGCTCGTTGGGGCACGGTGGTTGGCGGCGCCTCGGCGTGATGGCTGCGGCCGCCGCACTTGAAGTGTTTGTTGCGCTGTGTGGCTTGAAATGCGTCTTTGATGACGTATGACATCACGGTGAAATTATTTACATGCCATATTTTAGACGTGTGTTTTTATTTAAGCATTCGACACTATCAACCACCACATTCTTTTTATGCAGCTTCAAGCAATAGGCGTAACTGGTCCTGCACTATTATTAATAAAAAACTACCTACTCAATAGAAGCCAAGTTGTCAGTCTGTTAGGTCATAAATCTATACTTAAAGTAACAAATATAGGAGCACCTCAAGGTTGTATTCTCGGCCCACTTCTTTTCATTATTTACATAAATGATTTGCCATCTTGCCTTACCAGTTCAGAATGCTTACTGTATGCAGACGACACAACAATTGTTAACACTGATGCCTCCAATCTGTGACACAGAAGCTAAATGATGACCTTTCAGGCTTGGCTGCTTGGTGTATCCATAATAAATTACAAATGAATCCCACTAAAACTAAATTCGTTTTTTCCACTCTCACCAACGTGAACATAATTATATCCCGCCAATATTTCTAAATCAATTCGCAATTGAAGCAGACGATGAGGCGACCTTCTTGGAAATTAAACTGGACCGTCATTTGAAATTCATTCGTATGTTGCATACCTGCGAAAAAAAAATGGCTTACGGCATACGTGTTCTAATTAAATCCCGCGATATATTTTCCAAACCCACATTACTTTCATTGTACTACGCTTTTACTCATTCTCATATTAATTACTGTATCACATCTTGGGGCAATACCTACAGCAGTCATCTCGTCTCCCTTCAAACTATGCAAAATCACTCTATTAGAATACTTACCCACAGTCATTATCGCAGTGATGCTAAAGCACTCCTGCATGCCAACAACATCCTAACAATCGAGAACACTTTCAAATATAATCTAGGAATACTATTTTTCAAGCAAATAATAAATCAGCTTCCTTTGTTTATAATCCCTCCATCAAGTCCAGAGAATACAAACTTGACAAGGTTTGCACAAAATCACAATTTTATCTTACCTATAGTTAATGCTAACTATGGCAAACAAACAGCCCACTTCACTGGAATCTATTTCTGTAATACTATACCTTCAGGAAGAAAAACCTCGGAATCAATCGGCATATTCAAAAAAGATATGAAAACTTTCCTCTCATCCATTCCATAATCTGGATAGTTTTGGTCACTTCTATTACTCCCGCTCCCTTTCGTGCCTTCTCACAACCTAATGTTAACGCAGCATCGCATCATCATCCTACATTGCTGATATCAGATGTCTCTGTTTAGTTTTCTTTTTCGTAGTTTATTTTTTAACATTTTTCACCATGGTAATTATCTGAAAACTGTTTAGGAGAGTTGAATTACCTCTATTTTTTATGTTGTCTAATTTCAGTTTTTGTTGCTACTTTCTGCTAATGATTTTCTTCAGTAGAGCTCTTTTTTTCTTTTTTACCTGCGATGTATTTTATTACCTGTTTTCTGCACCACTGTTTGCTGCACCAATTAATTGTTTCTATATTCACTACTGTAGGAGGTCCCGATTCAGTCTCTGACTATGGGACCTGCTTCTGTATACACAAATTTTGTAATTGATTCGATAACTAAATAAAACGATTTCTGATTCTGATTTCACCTTGCACATATTTGTCATGTACGTGCGTCTTCATCCCTTCTGTGACGTGTCGCAGAATATTTGCAAAATTTTTGTGCTTCGCAGGGGTGAAATTATTTGCGTGCCATGTTTTAGACGTGTTTTTGTTCACATTGCACGTATTTGCACAGTGCGTGCGTCTTCACCCTCGCTGTCATGTGACTAAATATTTGCAATATTTTTGTGCTTTGCAGGATGCAGCCGTTGCCCACGACGAGCAGAATGCTGTGTGCCCTGGCGCGTACAACGCCTGCCATCTATCGCTTCCGTTGGAGCAGCTTCACAGAAAGGACCGTACGAGATATGACAACGCGGCTGAACCTGTATTGGAAATTTTGTAAGGAATTCAATGGAAGAAAGCAGAAACTTCATATGTATAGAAAAAATAAAACGTTTCATTGTCTCACTTTTGTCTTCGTTGTCGCATTGAATGCGAAAGCAGTGACATACGCATGACTAAATATTCTTTTGCGTGTTCTTTTCCGCGGCATTTGTTGGTCACCGCGGAAAGAAACACGCGAAAAAAGTATTGTCTTGCGGAGAGTAACTGTAGAAAATCATCCTTGGGATAAAAAGTTCATCCGAATGGAGCGTTTGAGTGGACCGACCGTTGGTCCTTGCGAGGTGCAACTGCGAGGTCAACGGTTGCCCGGTAAGGTGTAAATGTGAGGACCAAATGTTAGTCCATTGAGGTGATCTGTGGGGACTAACAGTTGCCCGGTAAGGTGTAAATGTGAGGACTAAATGTTAGTCTATTGTGCGGACTAACTGTTAGACCCGGTGCCGTTAGTCCTTAAAGGGATTAATGGTTGTGGCAGCCCCATTAGTCCCCAAAAGGACGAACCACACACCCTTTTAACACCCTTTTGCCTTATAGAGTGTATAGGCTTGCACGCACAATTTGTGGCATATTGTCACGCGCGCTTCTTTTTGTCATTTTTTATGTAACTACTATGTTGCACGCGTAGCCGCCACCTTGCGCAAGCCGCGCCCTAGTGTCTGGGAACCTTCGAGATTATCTTAGAATCTTCTTTTAGATTGAACACGCAAACGCGAACAGTTGAGATTACTCTCGAACTAACGCGGCCACCAGCGATAAGGCTCGAATGTTCGATGTCGCATGTATAAATGCCGACGCGCTTTACCGCAGAGCAGATTATCGACGGTCGACGCTCTGTTCGCCGCTGCAGTGTGTATTGCTGTAGTTTGACTTTCTGTTTCCCGGCCACAAGTTCGGCCAAAAAAAGAGTTTCATCTCGGACACGCCGACTGCTGCCTTAGTCGATGTCACGACCTCGTGACAACATAATAGCGGCGCCATTACGCAAGAGCTTCCTCCTATTCTGAGTCGTGCATGCTAACCTAACAGATGTTCTTTTTGATTTCACTCCGAGTCATAATAACTGAATGAAGTAGACCTCATGCTACTCCTCTTCAGCGATTCGCCGGCGCCAAATCAGGAGAGAGAAACAAGGAAGCCATCCAATGGCTAGACCTACATATAAGCGTCTGAAATGAGACAAGATTTTCATGAACGGCTTTGACAATGAACTGTCCCCAGGATCGGCTCGTATTTCAAAGCGAATTAAAGCCAGCGCGAATACACATGTATGACACCAGTGCCAGCATAGTGTCAGCAAATAATTACCTTGGATTACATGGTTTCCGAGATCTACGGATGATTCGACGAGAGATCGAACATGCCTGTCCGGTCGCAATTTTTGTTTTGCCTGGGTTGTTTATATGTTATGTGGGCACATTCAAAGTGCACAGAACCGAATATTTTATTTCCAAGAAACGCTCCCAGCGCGCCAAAAAAATATTTGAAGGTGGTGGTGCGGGCCTCTTGTTTTTGCTCACTGCAATGTTTTCGGATTTCACGGCCGAATTTAGCGCGAACTATAAATGATGTGTCGAAATTTTCTTTTGCTGGTTTTAATACGCATTACTGTGAATTACATCCATGCTTTTTTTATGCTGTCCGCAAAAAGATGAAAATGTGGAAAAATGGCAAACAAGGCCGAAATCAAAAAAGGGTCCTAAGTTTGAGGCGCCTTGGCGCCTTTGCTATTACAAACAGAAACTTGCAAACAATGTCAAATATAGAAAAGTGCCTTTGCAAGATTTATACGGAAGACCATTTTCCAACAGGCAGTGCAAAAAAAGAAAAAAATAGTTAAAGAAGCGAGTTTTTTTCAAAAAAGGTACATTTAAAAAAATAAAATAAAAAGAAAACGCCGGTCTCGATTTTCACGACAATTTTTTATCAAAGATCGCTTATGTCAGTGAACACACGCTTTTAATATCATATGTCCTCATTTGCTTTGTTTACGAGATATAACTGGCGAAAATGACCCTTGCAGTGTGTGCTCACTTCAGTGTGACTGATGGTTGTGATCAGCTTGCATTGTGCGTAAATCACAGTTTTAATTATTCTGCTGCAGCAAAATCTTGCTGTGGTGGCTTTTCGTCAAGAAAAATGTGTTCTCAGATTTTATTTGCTTCTAGCGTGTGCGAAAGTGGGCTGCTGCCGCCTTCTAAAGGGTGATTCCGCGAGAGATCGAACATACCTGTCCGGTCGATATTTTTGTTTTGCCTGGGTTTTTTATATGTTATGTGGGCACATTCAAAGTGCACGGAACTGAAAATTTTATTTCCAAGAAACGCTCCCAGCGTGCCAAAATATATTTCAAGGTGGCGGCGCGGACCTCCTGTTTTTTGTTCACTGCCATGTTTTCGGATTTCACGGCCGAATTTAACGCGAACTATAAATGATGTGTCGAAAATTTTTTTGTTGGTTTTAATACGCATTACTGTGTCCATGCTTTTTGAGATTTAACGGGCCAAAATTACCCTTGCTGTGTGCGCTCACTTCAGTGCGATTGATAGCTGTCATCAGCTTGCATCGCACGTAAATCTAGTTTTAATTATTTTCCTGCAGTAAAACTTTGCTCTGGTGTCTTGTCGTCAAGAAACATGTATTCTCAAACTTTAATTGTGTCTAGCATGTGCGGGGGTGGGCTGCTGCCGCTCTCTAAAGGCCTAACGCGTACGCAGTTCGCAGCTTATAACCTTAACTTACCCCGCCAGTATTCGCTAATCAGAAGCACCCGAGACACCACGAACACATGGTTTAGGTAACTTTGTCAAAACTCTCCTTGCACACAGAATAAAGCATCTCTATGCAGCGAAGGCCAACTTAATCTGTAACTAAATGCCACAATCAGCAGGCGCGCTGTTATGCAGTTGTTTTTCACTGCCTGCTTGCTTCCCTTCAATTATGTGCATTGTACGCTCTAACAATCTTCCGCAATCGACGCACACTGTGCCTAAACAACATTTGTAAAAAGTTAGCTCAATCATTTCCGAGCCGTTTATTTCACTTCCCGCTATCACATGTTTTCGGCGTCGCAGATAACGTCTTCCTGTATCATGTCGAGCTTTACCTCAGCGTATCAACAGCCAGAAAACGTGCGGTGCGGCATGATTAAGCCATGAGTGGCCGAAGCCGCCCAATTGATGATGTTTTGTTGCCACTTTACTAAAGTGCTTTCCCACGTCGAGGACAGCAGAGGTCATTGGTGGCGCCAGACGGACATTACCCTTAGTTCTGACAATGAGTGTGGCATACAACATAATTATTACAGCCCAAAGCACTTAAACACCCTTAGTCATAAAATGTTAAACCGTGAGCAGTTCTGGAAACGCATTCATGACAGCTGCGCAGATGTGAGATAATTTGTGCGGCACCGTTCACTATAAACGTTTCGACTTGCTCTAGGTCTAGCTGTTCACTACATGCCATGCCCGCGGCCCATGGCTAGGTCCTATTATTCTGGGCCGATTATTAACGCGTTCACAAAAAGATGATTTCTGAGGAAAATTTTCATTGCGCAAATTTTCTTTCTTTGCTCTTTGTGTTGTTGCCTACCTCCAGAAGCCTTTGTCATAGCCTGAGGATCTTCGCAACACCTGCGAATTCTGCTTGCATTGCTTTACGTTCCTCAAGGAAAAGCTGTCTACATCTAACCGCGATGAGATAGACCAGGCATTTCTTGAGGAAGAAGAAAGGATTGATATCTCGAACAGGCGCTTCCATCTTTCCTCTGATGATTGTAGGCGAGGTTGTAGGCTGCAAACAGTTTACACGTTAGCCATTTAGAGGGCGGTAGCAGCCCACTTTTGCACATGCTAGACACAAATAAAACCTGAGAACACATTTTTCTTGACGAAAAGCCACCAGAACAAGGTTTTGCTGCAGCAGAATAATTAAAACTGAGATTTACGTACAATGCAAGCTAATAACAACCATCAGTCGCACTGAAGTGAGCACACACAGCAAGGGTCATTTTGGCCAGTTATATCTCGTAAACAAAGCAAATTAAGACATATGATATTAAAACCGTGTGTTCACTGACATAAGCGCTCTTCGATAAAAAAATTGTCGTCAAAATTGACACCGGAGTTTTTTTTATTTTATTTTTTGAAAATGTACTTTTTTGAAAAAACTCGCTTCTTTAACTATTTGCGCTGCCTGTAGGAAAATGACCTTCAGTATAAATGTTGCAAAGGCGCTTTTCTATATTTGACATTGTTTTCAAGTTTCTGCTTGTAATAGCAAAGGCGCCAAGGCGCCTCAAACTTAGGACCCTTTTTTGATTTCGGCCGTGTTTGCCATTTTTTCACAATTTCTTCTTTTTGAGGACAGCATAAAAAAAAGCATGGATGTAATTCACAGTAACGCGTATTAAAATCAGCAAAAAAAATTTCGACACATCTTTTATAGTTCGCGCTAAATTCGGCCGTGAAATTCGAAGACATTGCAGTGAGCAAAAATAGGAGGCCCGCGCCGCCACCTACAAATATCTTTTTTGGCGCGTTGGGAGTGTTCCTTGGAAATGAAATTTTCGGTTTCGTGCACTTTAAATGTGCCCACATAACATATAAAAAACCCAGGCAAAACAAATATTGCGACCGGACAGGCATGTTCGATCTCTCGTGGAAACACCCCTACGCAGTTTAGTATTACACTGTCTCTGGAATGGGGGAAACACATGGCCAAATAAATAAAGAGCAGAGTACCGTAGAGGAGCCTGCAAGGAACATGATATCCACCGGATGACGAACATCGTTAGTGCTCATTTTTTAAATCTTGCGCCTGCATTTCTTTCGCTGCTTCTCCTCTTATTTGAGCATGTACAAGCTCTCTCAGCGCTTAGCGTTACTGACACGCATGATGATAGGCGAGGACGCTTGGTTGAAAACCAAGGAAATTTCGTTTAACAAACTCGGACTTTGTCAGTTTGTTTCGTGCAAGCAGATTGTGATAAGTTTTTTCTACATACACTCGCGCAACTACATATTTTTTTTTAGAATGAGAGCGTGTTTAAAACACGAACGAGAACATATTACGGCATTTAGGTGTTGCAATGGATAGTCCCCGATATACTAAATATTCATTGATCATTAATTTACACCATTGAGCAAACTACACCTCTTCTTGCATTCAGAAGGCGATCACAAATTGACTCTAGAATGTTTTTATCTTTTGTAGCTGTTTACTCGCTATTAAAGTATATGTAACATTCTTGACTTCGTATTCTGCTGATATAGGAGTGTCATATATTTATTAGTTTAATATTACTGCTTGTTTCTGTAAATGTGGCGCTCTTGATTAAATATTGCGTTCATAGTTTCACATGTGGTGCGACGATCTGGTTCATTACCTGTGTTTATAAATTATTGTGTTCGATGCGCTATTGCAGGCTAGTTGCTGCATATGCCTTTCATCCTATATCGTAATTTTGCTACAGCTACTTCACTTCTGGCTTCACTACTGGCTGTAGTTCGAGCGTAACTATGGTGCTAGGATCTAAGTCAGGCGTTTGTGTACGCTTTTAGTTCCAACGGTATGACAATAATGTCAAGCTATGTATAGTCAAAATACTAAATGAATAAATAATCATAAAGGTTATCATCACGGCCGTAGTATTGCAAAAGTATTTGTCTTACACTCTGCTTCCTACCCAGTAACGAAGACCTGCTCTACACGCTGGGCTGGTGGTTCGCGCAGCAGTACATTGTGATAGCGTCGCCTGACGGTGGCCTAGCATCGTACGGAAGCGCAGCTTTGGCACAGGCAAACAGACCCATCGACTGCTATGCGATCACCGAAAGCCGATTTCGCCGGGAGCTCTTCCACGAGAGGGCTCAGGCGTCGCTTGGCAGCGCTGGCCTGCGCCAGGCAGTTCGGCTGCTCGCAAACATTCGAAACACTACTGTCGCCATGGTCAGGTAACACATTTCACGTATACTCACTGTGGTCTTCATGGATTAACTAATGCTGTCGATATCCCTGCGTTTCTGGTCAACCAGAGCACCCACGCCTCCCTCAGCTTACTTCTGCTCGTGTCTTAGTTGTCAAATCTGCTTCGTCACCTGCGTTGTGCTAAACAAGAAAGTGGTGGTTGTGACATTCAAGTATTCATTTAGTATCCTTGAAGGCACCAGTGGATTTTTGAACGCGTAGACATGTATATTTTCTTTGGCCAGTTGCTGGCTCATGAACATTAGGTGTGACGTGCATGGTCATAGACTATTATTGAGTACCGTGCGATAATTCCAAAGAATACCTCTTGAGTTTTATAACGTAAGTATGGCAGCAAGCACTTCGACGACACTGTACAGCAGGGTGCTTGTGCTGTTGGGCGTTTCAGTTACGCCTTCGACGGCAGAATTTGGGCGGATTTCATCACTGCACAAAAAAATTCCGACGGATCCCATGCACCGTGGGCATTGAATACATGCGAACCAGTCAGCAAGTAGTTGGCTGTGTCGAGTCTCTTTGGGTTATGAGTCAAGTACCAGGGGGGTGGATCACGGTCTTCGTATAAACTAGTTGTGTGCACATAGGCGTGCGCACAGGGGGGGGGGGGGGGGGGGGGGGCAGGGGGGGCGCCCCCTTCCAATCATTTAAGAATGGGGCCGCAAAATCTGCCCCGTACAGGGACCCTTCTAGTCACCTAAGAGGGGGGGGGGGCGCAAAATCTGCCTCATACATTGACTTAGTAGGGTGGGGGGACGCTGTGACGAAACTTGCCCCCCCCCCCCTAATGCGGAACTCTGCGCACGCCTATGTGTGTGCATATCGTTGGCTTACCAGGGACGTCAACTGCACTGGCTCGTAGAGGGTAAGCAATGGTCCGACGTAACGTGGGCACTCGCGCTACAGCACAGACGTCATATTTATCGAAAGGATGTGGAAGCAGCGTTCACTAGGCTATTCGCTCGAGGAGAAGCAATGCTAGACTACAGCTTGCCGAGTCATAGGAGCACATATGTAATGTTTTATACATTGTTATAAAGCGCATAATACACACTGCAACTACAACTGACGTTAGATGAGCGCCACCACAACAACTGACGTCAGGCAACTGTTGATGTAAAATATTTATTTACGATCTGTACCGCGTGGTTGCTGGTGGAGGGTCTTTGCAGCACAGCTGTCAACATTCTTCTGTTGGAATAAAATCTGGACAACTGGAACAAACCGTATGTCTTTCTGTTGTTTAGGTCCACGCAAGTTTGTTATAAAATTTTTCACTGTATATTTTCGCTGTTCCTAGGTTATGACAGACTGGGAATCACGTGTGGCGCATACTCACATACCACGGTTGTGGTATTCATGACGTACTCGACAGACACGTCATGCTAGTCATGCCATGACCTCGTAGTCGTGTTCGTTCTACACTCATACCCTCCTATGCCAATTTTATTATAATCCAAGTTAAGAAGGTGACTACCAAAAGCACCTTTACGTAGGTGGCTAGACAGAAAGGAACGCTCAAAGTGTCTTTGTTTTGCAAAGAAATGCTTCGCATTTAGAAGGGTATCTACTTGGGCTTGTTGGTTTGTCATTACTCGTACACTGTTGCGCGTTAAAGACATAGACAAGGGCACAGACATACACACGGAGCGCACACTATCAACATTTTTATTAGCAGACTGACGTGGTCTTATATACCTAGATACAGAACTACATTGCGTTTGACAGCAGGTACATCTCAACAAGAACCACTCAATACACACGTGTCGTGTCACTCAGATAAGCGATTTCCTCGTCGGATAGAGATAGAAGCCTGGCTTACACCAGACAATGTAGTGCTGTATCTAGGTGTATCAGGGCATGTCAGTCCTCCTAATAAAAGTCACAGTTTCGCCGCAACGGCGAAGCAATGAAATGCGATAGCAACAAATTGGAATGTAACGCGAAGAACGGACAGCAGCTCGAAATTGCCAGCGCGTCGCTCGAGCGCAAAGGACGCACGAAAAGAACGCACACAGGACGAGCGCGAACTATCATGCGTCACAGCTCGATACTTGAAGCGCACTGCTGAAACATAAAGCAGGACGCACGAAACGAACGAACAGGTATACACAGGACGAGCGCGAACTAAACGTCGCAGTTGTTACTTATTTCTGTTTGAACAGCGCGCTCCTTTCGCAAACGCGGCCGCTGCAGCGAGCCGCTTCGTACGCTCTGTGACCTCAGCGCGGACATCGCGGGAAAGCACAAGACGTACAACCCCCCGCTCTACCCCACGCCCACCCCCCTTCTTTCTTTGAGATAAGCGCACGAAGACGACCACGCCCTGCAGGGCAAAGAGCATCGGCGTTCGCAGGAGTGGGGCGGCGACCTTTCAAGCCCAGCGCTCAGCGCGCACCTCGCGCCATCTCGCTGGTAATGAAGAAACGCTTATATAAACGCCTGCCGTCTGTGAGTCCGGCCAGCGGTAAAGGGTGTGTATATAACGCTCGCCGTTAGCTACGTCGGCAATCTGCGTTTCGTGGCGTAGTGGCTAATGCCACGCGCTGCCGAGCGAGAAGCGCGGAAGCATTTTTCTGAATTATTTTTCTTTGGGGCTTTTATATATATTATACATACTTATACGGTGGATGACGGCGGCGGCGACGGGGACGGACAAAACCCAGCCCAGACTGTCCATATAATTGCTATCGCAATAAAAATGCTGATAGTGTGCGCTCCGTGTGTGCCTCTGTGGTCTTGGCCACGTCATTAACGCGCAACAGTGTTCGCATTTAGAATAATCAGCTGACGCTTTTTGGAAATGTGGAAGTGCTACTGGGCAATTTCAATTCTCCCATTTTTCCCAACCGATTTTTATTTAGAGCATGGTTTTTAATCATAGTGGGCAGCCCCTAGTTACCCTCTTCAGTCATCTTAAGATGTCTGCCGCCACAGCAAAGCAATGCAGAAGCTAGCGAGCAAATATCGTATTTCGCCTATTCTGAGGAATTTCGGACACATTTCTTGAAACACGTTGGGTATAGTTGAACGAAACAAGGAGAATTGATGAAGGGCTCGCTGCTTTGTTAGGCACAACCCCAAAAAACGAATAGACTATGAGTCCAAGGAAAGTATTGGGGACATTACTTGTAGTCTTTCACTGTAGTGTAGTAACTGTGGCACAAATGGAACAGATGAAAAGGCAGCCTTGGCGCCGGTTGGGAACGAACCTACAACCTTCGGCTGACGTTTCCGTTGCTTTTCCAGTAGAGCTACGGCGGGAACTTCTTTGCGTGTAAACCTGGAGTGTAAGTCAGTGCCGCTCGTGGTGAGTTTTCGGTATCGCACGTTTTAAACGCGATAGCGTTACAGAGCTCGTATCGCAGAAATTCCTCCTTCGGCGTCGGGGCCGTTGGTTGTGAGCGAAAAATCATCATCTTGTCCGTGACCGAAAAATCGAAAAAGCTGCAAATAAAATAAATAATAAAAATGTTGGGTCCGAGTGAGAATCGAACCCAGGTCATCTGCGTGGCAAGCAGGTGTTCTAGCACACAGCCACGCCTCTGCTTGGAGCTGCACTCAAAGTAACTTTCACGCTATAGAAAAATACGCGTCCTGTATACAGGTGTCACAGTACGAGATGTAATATCGCAGTAATATTGCGTGCACCTGAATCGCAAAGAGCTCAACGATGTAGTAAGCGGGTTGATCCTTCTGGTATAGTGCAGAGCTGTGAACGATGACGAGTGTCGTGGTCTGTATACCTCTCTACTCTCATACTATGCCCAGTGGATGGCACATGTTCATTTATTATCGATACAAAGCGTGCAATGTTGAGGAAGCAAGCGCGAATTCTTGCAGTAGCTACGTTCGCACCAATAGTTGGGTGTAGTTAGCACTCCTTACGTTAGATTGCATTGCTTTACTTAGGCTCATTATTACATGAACTAGTTTTGCAGCCTAATACCTGTGTCACACGGACACTAAAAAGTTTTTCCAAGAAGACTTTTTTCGAAAAAAGAGTTCCACGCGCTGTCACACGACAGAGAGCGATCTCCTTTTCAGAAGCGGTCTTTTGTGGAAACGGCGTTCGACGATCTCTTTCACGGCGGTAAAGGAGTAGCCTCGAAACCGAGGCTACTCGGTTTCGAGGCTACTGTCGGCTGGTGTTAGCTCACGGTCGCTAAGTCATGGCTAAAGTAATGTCTAATACAATCAAGAGATGCCAGATTTCGTCCAGTATTGTCATGTGTTTGTTACATCAGATAATTGCAAATAATGCTTGCGCACTATCCGAGAATCCTTTGATAGGAAAGTTCAGCTTCAAGTTTTTAACACGTACTTGTTTTATACCAGGTTCCACTGAGAAATTCCTCGCTAGTTTTCTCACCCCCGAGCGAGAGGCATCTCTTAATTTAGTTCCGGTTTTCACTGCCCGTTTATTAACTCTTCTTGGGTTTGCACTTCTGATTTCAAAACTCGATTCCTGTACAATCTTCCAGTCTCTTCGGGTTTCGATTTTCATTACCAAAACAGCCAAACGAACGAACGCCACTTACGCAACTTAGATGAGAAATAATCACAGTTTCGTTACACTTCTCACCTCCACTGGCTATTTCTCTTGTTCCGATACCTTTTTGAAGATCAATGGTCTCGCAGCCAAAACAAATCATTGAACTTTATATTTTGGAGAAAACAGGAAGTAAGCACTGTAAATACCATTTTTGATGCGCTGATGTTGATATTGAGGCGTATCGCCAGAGAGTCGTGACACGCGGTACTTCACCTCCCATGAATAACTTTTGATTTCACGCGTGTTACGCGCTCACTGACAAACACATACACCCATTTAAGAGTCAGGTCGCCTCTCTGTATGAAACATAAATGAGACTGAGTTAATCCTTTTGGGCGAAGACACGGCACGGTAGTATTTTTACTGCACCGTCGAAACAGAAAGGGTCCATGCAAAATCTGAGCTTTCAATGGTTCATGTAAAACCAAGCACGCTTCGATTGTCCAGCGCGGTGAAACATATATTACACGGCTACGGGACTGCCTTACTATTGTAGTGATCTCAATCGCGCAGATCGGTGCCCTGGCTTGACGAGGAAGCCCATAACGAAGCGGCCCTTATAGCGCGGAAGACACGGCTCGAACCATGGAGGTCCGAATTTGGCTTCAGAACCGCGGGTTTGGCCATCGAAGCTGCCCACCTCAATAGAAGACGGGAAAGCGAAGACGACTTCACAAGAGCTTGGTCATCTTTTCACCACTGCTGCACCACGCAATACGGATGTCTTCCAACCAAACAGGTGAGGCGCTCAAGGTGATCATGTGCTGGAATTTGTTAAGAATGCTCCTTCAGTATTCGGTAATTAAGAGCTGTTTTCCCGTCACTGAAGCGTAGTCGTTGCACTCAGTTAAATATTTCAGAATAATTTCAGATGTTGCAACTAAGTGGCCGCGCCACAAATCGTTAACAGTGCGAGAGCACTTGAAGTCTCAGCGTAAAAACAATTTTCCTATAAAAAGAATGGGGGGGTTGATTCCTCCGTAATAGGAATCGGAATAACACGAAAGTAAAGCGTGCCCTTGCAGAAGTAACTGAATGTTTACTGTACATCGATATAAGAGAGTTTGCACAATGTATATTGATGCCTGGCAGCTATAGCCCCGTTTAACGTGGTTGCAGCCACTTTGATCATTGGTGGTACATCTCCATCCCGACGACTAACATCCATGTTAATAATTAAACAAACCCTTGTGGTAGCTGTAGTAGTTAACGGTGAAAGCGTCTTCAGAGAACGAGGCGTGATAGCCAGAAGAGTGTCGCATATTAAAGGCAGAATTTGGTCACCATCCCGCGGCATGTTAAAATGTGATTGAATACCACGGCCGGACTAGAGGGAAACGCAAAGCGCGTTGTGCCGCCTCGGTAGCCCGGCCACGATTTTCTCGAGGCGAGCGCGTGAGAGAGAGAGAGAGAGTACAACTTTATTAAGAGTCCAGTGCAGACGCAGAGGTTGCCCCCGCGCCACCCGGCTACTCCCACGTTGGAACCGGCAGGTCTAGCCTAACGGCCCTGTTGCGGGCGCACTGACGGCCAGGATTTGGTCCTGTAGGTTTGGGCTGCGCATAAGCGCATCCCACTCGGCCTTGCTGTAAGTCGGGCCGAGCGACCCGCACTCCCAAAGCATGTGAGCTAATGTAGCGGCCTGCCCGCAAGCGGTGCAGGCGGCGTCGGGGAATTTGTGGTGGATAAATTTCATTTAAGTGTGCTAAAAATGGGTACGAATGGGTTTGAAGTAAGCGCGACGAGACTGCCTGTGCTCGATTGAGTTTTGAATGTGGGATCGGGAAAGCCCGCCTCGCCGTGTAATAATACTTGGTGATCTCGTTGTGTGTGGTTGGAGTGTCCTTATGTCCTGCGTTGTCGGCGCTAGAGCCATCGCCCATGTCGAGAGCAGCGCGGTCGGTGAGCGCGCGCGCTGCTGTGTGGGCTGACTCATTCGGGTTCAGGGCAACGCCCTTTACTGAGCCGATATGTGCGGGGAACCAGTAAATGGTGTGTGGGACAATCCCATCTCTGGTGGAGCTGTTCAAGGTCCTGGCGGCCTGTGTTGATATACGGCCCTTTTGGAAGGCTCTGACTGCCGCCTTTGAGTCGCTGTACACCTCTTCACATCGACCATTTACCAGAGCGAGCGCAATGGCCACTTGTTCGGCCACCTGCGGGTTCGTTGTGCGTACCGTGGAGCAGTTCGTAGTCGAGCCGGTCTGGTCGACGACCACCGCTGCGAACTTTTTACCGTCCTCGATATGCTGCAAGCGTCGACGAAACTTGCACTTGTACCACCCTTTCCCAGTTGCTTCAATAGAGCTGTCGCCCGACGACGTCCCACATTGTGTACATGGTGAGTGCGGGGTATTGGAGCAACAGTGATGTTTCTTGTACATGTTTCGATATACGCACGCTATTTGTTTCCACCTGCATTGGGTGAAACCAAGTTCGTTAAGTATGCGCCGGACCGGCCGTCGTCGTGGACAATCTAGCTAGCTGGCGATCGTTGCTGCGCTTCCGCTATCTCGGCCGCAGAGTTGTGCACGCTGAGTGCGAGTACATTCTCGGTGGTGTGTGCGTACTAGAAGCCCCAATGCTTTCTTGACGATCTTCCTGATACATCGAGCTTGTCCCACTCCGACCTGAGCCAGTTGTGCATGGCAACGGTGGTAGGTAAAGTGGCAGAGCACGAACGCATTAATGAGTCTTAACAAATTGTCCTCTTGAAGGCCTCTGTGTCTCCGGAGATCCTTTTTGACGAGTCTTGGCGACGATCTTTCCGCAGAGCGGTGCCGTTGCGCCCTTCGCTTCGATAAACATGCCGAGAATCCTGATGGTGCCTACCCTCGGGATTTCCTCCCCCTCACTGGTGTAACGTGTATGTTACTTCTTCGACGGGTTTCCATCCCTTGGATCGGGAGCCCCGTTCCTTCCTGTAGAGCAGGAGCTCCGACTTCGCGGGTGAGCATCACAGTCCCGTTGGGCGCAGGTACGCTTCATCTCGACTACAGCCTCTTGCATGGCATCTTGCACCCGGCCTTCGCTGCCGCCGACGCACCAAATCGTGATGTCGTCGGTGTAGATGGTATGCTTGATGCCGTCCACACTAGCCAGTCTTTTAGACAGTCCAATCATGCAGAGATTGAATAGCACCGGAGAAATCACAGATCCCTGGGGCGTGCCTCGATGTCCAAGCGGTACGTCTTCGGAGAAAAAGTTCCCGATGCGCAGCCTCGCTTTTCTCCCAGACAGGAAGGACCTGATGTAGTTGTACAGCCTGGGCCCAAGCTCGAGGTTCGCCACCGTCTTCGGATGAATTCGTGCTTGATGTTCTCAAAGGCCTTCTCCAGGTCTAGGCCAAGAAGAGCCTTGGTATCTCTGGAGTAACCATCGATGACTTGGTGTTTAATGAGCATCATTGCATCCTGCGTTGAAAGGCCGGCGCGAAAACCGATCATATTATGCGTATAAATGTCCTTTCCCTCCAGGTAGTCGTTAAGTCTGTTGAGAATCGCGTGCTCTGCCGCCTTACCCCACAGAACGTAAGGAAGATGGGGCGAAGGTTCTCGACGCTAGGCGACTTTCCTGGCTTGGGGATTAGTACGGTATGGGCTAGCTTCCATTCCTAAGGGACCTTACCCGTTTTCCATGCTTCGTTATGAACGCAGTTAGGCGTTCTATGGATGCGTCGTCGAGGTTTCGAGGGCTCTGTTTGTGATCCCGTCCGGCCCTGGAGCCGACTTGCGATTTAGCGTTTGAATCACTCGCCTAATTTCAATCTCTGAAAAGTCTTCGTTCCAGTTCTGGTAGAGGGGGCCACCATAGTCCGGGAACGCGCCGTCTTCGCCCTCTCGTTCGACTGGTAGGTACTTGGATACTAACCAGGCAACGAGTTCTTCAACCACCTGTTCTTTGGTGGCCTCATGCAGGGCACGGGCTAGGGTGTGTCTTTGGTTGGCCTTAGTGCTGTGCTCATGCAAGAGGTGCTTCAGAAGTGCACTACTTGCCGTTTTTATTTGCCCATCGACGGACTCACAGAGCTCTCCCACTGCTGTTTGCACAATGTCGCAATGTTCTCCGATTTCCTTGTTCAACTTTGATATTTTTTGCCGCAGCCTACGGTTGTGCCTCTGCTCCTTCCATCGACGCATTAGAACATCCTTGGCTTCCAGCAGGTGGGCAAGCCTGCTGTCCATCTTCTCCACATTTAAGTCTGACGTTATCTTCTTGGTGGCAGTGGCGATATCTCTGCGGATGTCCTCGCACCATTCCTCGAAGTTGTCGGGAGCACCAGCCTTTTAGTACGGATGTTGCGAAAAAGATCCCAGTCAACCACCGTGAACTCTCGGACTATGCTACGATCCACCTCTATAGAGGTCTGCAGGACGTATTGGTCGCTGCCAAAGTCCATAGCGGTGTTGGTCCACGTATGCTTTTCAACATTATTGATGAAAGCGAGTCTGGCGTGGTGTCTCTGGTCACCGAGTTGCCTATCCGCGTAGGGAAAGCCTTATCAGTATTAGGGTTAGGTCTAGTTCGTTGGCGTCCAGCCAAAGGTCCCGACCCTTGCTCGTGTCATATACGTATCCCCATAAGCCGTGTGGTGCATTGAGTCGACTACGACGATAGGGCGAGGACCAGCTAATTGCACTGCCTTCTCGAGCACCGTCTTGAACTGCTGGCGCCTGTGCTTGGGATTACTATAAGCGTTCAACACAAATACACTGTTTTTACGTTCGGTGTGTCAAGCAATATCTCCGCCATTACATGTTCTACCTTGCAGCTCATCAGTTTCAGGTCGTGGACGAGGTGTGTTAGCTTCTTATTTATAAATGTGCAGACACCTCGTCCTCCTGACTGCCCAGGAACTGCACGGTAGCCAGCGAGGGACGCTGCAGAGGCTAAAGTATCTTGAAGTGCTATAATATGAGGTTTTTCCGTTATTGTTCTAAAGTACTGCTGCAAGAGTGCTCTTTACCAGCGTACCCTGCAGTTGTACTGCCAAATGCGGATATTGTTTTATCGTTGGCCATTAGAGATTCTGCTTTCATCTCCGCCCTGGGAGGTCAGTGCTGCTTGAAGATTCTGTCCCTTTGCCGGATGGACCCCTGTGGTCTATCGACGGATTTCACGTTGATTGCCGACGCTACATGTGGCTCCGATTTATGCAGTTTGACGTCATTTTCGAGCGCTACGATACGATCGTTCATTGCCCCTAGCCCTCGATTGGGTTGCTGAGTACAGCCTGCATCTGCCTAACGCTCTCCGTGAGGCTAGCTACAGTCTCTGCCACCATCTTGATGTTCACCGTAATTGTTACCAGTGTTTGTTTAATCTCCTCTACCTGAGATTCCGTGTTCCTAAGCTTGCTCACTACCGCCCTGCGTTTGGTTTCCATGGGCCCTTCTCCAGCAGGGACCGGCAGGCGTATCGGCTGTTTCGCGTTCAGTATTGCTGTGCAGTATTGCTTAGCATTTTCTTAAATTCGCCATTTCGTTGGCCATCTTGCTAACAGTTTCCTTAAGCTCTGCGCTTTCCTTTCTCAATCGCGATACCTCCGCGTCCCTAGCATGCTCTGGGGGCGGGTCGCATTGCATGGGTTGCTCGCCGTCGCTGCTACGAACCCTGTCAGCCCAGGTGAGGTTTGACTTTTTCCTGCCCTGGTCCTCGTTGGCTTGGACTGCCGTGGATAGCTGGAGCCCCGAGGCATATTTGTAGCCTGGCCTGGGCGAGGTGTCCGTGCATGTGCCGGCTGCGTCAGCCTTCCCTGGTCAGGCCTGGAACTGGACCGGTACGGGTCCAGGATCCGGACCGTGTCCTGGACCTGGAGCGTGCCCCGGATCTCGAACAGTACTTTTGACACGCCTGGATGTGGAGCGGCTCCTGCTGCCGCCTCTGGTTTTGGATCTCCCTCGCGATCTGGATCGGCCTCCAGTTGGCGATGGTCCGACTGGTCCTGTTGATGACAGCCGTTGAGCTCGATGGTGGCGTCCACATCGAAGGATGGGGACCTCGCCTGGGTAGCGCGGGCCCTCAGGCCTCGCCTGCGCCTGACGACATAGGGTGTCTGATATCGGTGCTTGCAGTCCTGGATGCAGTGAGGTGTTTGCCGCCGCACAAACTACATATCGGTCACAAACGTGATGCTCGTCTTGCTGGATAGCTTCTCTGCAAGCCCTGCATACTGGCGCGTCGGGCATACAGACGTCCGAGCGGTGTCCAACTCGGCCACAGGCATAGCAGACATCGACTTGCTTCCTGTATAAAGTGCACTTGATTAGGGTGCCGCCGTAGGAAACATAATTGGGAACCTTGTATCCGTCGAAGAGCACTATGACCACTCGGTACTCTTGATTCTCTTTGCCCCAAGGGCCAGCGGATATCTTGCATTAACAATCTTACGGTCGATGGCTTCTGGACCGTCGCTCAGCGGGATCCCGCGGATGACTCCCTTGCATGTAGCATGTGGAGCAGCCACGTATGCACTGACTTCATGGTCCTGGCCGGCCACGGTAATAGCTTCGACGTTAACGTAGCGCTTAACATTCTCTTGGCTCGAGAGTACTTACGAGCATGATGTTTTGTAGTGAATTAGGGCACATCGTGTCCGAGTTTCTCTCGCCCGGATCGAGTCCTGCCGCCTCCCATATGGCCTCTGCCACGACAGACGGGCCAACCTTTCTATACACAGGCCGCCTCTCGGCCTCACGACGATCTTGGTTTCGTCCCGGGGCAGCGGTGGCATCTTGCTGGCCCTTAGAATGTTTTTCTTGATATCTTCGAAGCCGTGAGAGCCGGGCGTAGGCGCTTCAGCGGTGGGCTTAGACGCCGCCGTTTGGGCGCCGAGAGCTCCGCCGGCTTTGTTCACTTCCGATCGTCTTCTAGTCACCGTAATCCACCCGGAATCCCTGTTATTCTCCTCAGCGTCAACCTGGATCCCCGCTTCGTCGCATTCCATCTCGTAATTTGGCGAGAAAAAGTCCTTTTTTTGTCAGAGAAGCGATGCCTGTACGCCGCGGAGACAGCGACGCGGCCGGGTCCAACGGCGGCGTCTAGCTGCGCACCCGGCGTGATCGGCACGAAATTCACTTATAAATGTGAAAAGAGTCCACCCACCGATGCACTTTTGGTGTCCACAGAGTCCTGATGAGCTCAGAAGTCCGATGCGACACATTTCGATTGAACACGGCCTCACAAAGCACGAAGAAAATACAAAAAACGCGGGAGCCGATCGAATCGCGTCAGACCTGCACAGCGCCATCGTCGCGTTTTCCCAGCGCGTGAGCGGGGAACGCGGTGTTACAGCCAGTTGAGGCAGGCGCGCGTCGCAGAGCTTTTTAGGGGCGAAGCTCCTTAAGGCGGCACCCGTTCGTCCCTCGTAGTCGTCGCGGTCGTAGTAGTGAGTAACAAGTCTTACGCTTTGACCTCCAAGGTGGTGCGGTGGGAGATTTCTCCTGTGCGTTGTTGAACAATAAAAAATTCGCAGCGTGCGCGTTAACTAAAAGCCGAATTCTTCTGTCTCTCATTCCCCATTAGCAGCCATTGGCATGTTCCAGTAGGAAACGTTAGTAGTAGAAGTAGAAGTGTAAGTGTTAGCTAAAAGCCGACTTCTTCTGTCTCTCATTGCCATTAGCAGCCATTGTTTACCTCCAAGGTAGTGCCTGGTGAGATTTCTCCTGTGCGTGATTAAACAATAAAAATTTGTTCAAAACGCCGTTGATTGATAAAATAAACCAACGAAAGACGCCAGATGTTTTGTAAAAGCAGAACGAAAGAACGCCAGATGTTTTTCTTAAAGTGTAGTAGTAGTAGTTCTATGTAGCCACCTCGCCCGATCGTCAACGGGCGAGGGTGGACCGGCAACGGCGCGAGGACCCTGCCGTACGAGAGTTAAATCACACTAAAAGACATACTTTGCGGGGCGATACACTCTAGTGAGCTTTCAACTTTTCGTCTTAGTGTACATGATAAAGAAATTATTTCTACGAAAAAACGCAAGGCACACCTTGAGCAATATGCTGGTTTTGGGACGCTAAATGGAACCATGAGGCGATGCAAAGCCGGAGCACTTGCACGATCGCGTTCCGTTGGCTTTCGTTGGGCATGCTACCGACCTCGCGTCGTGGAACGCGCGTCCTGTCTTTCCTCTAGCCTTGCCTTTAATTCGCACAGGGCGAGCGGGGAATGCGGTCGCTCTTGGCGCTCTTTCGCTCGGGAGCGGACTTCTTTCTTGCATTTCACCGATCACAAGTGATAATGAAGGGACCACGTAAACCAACAGTACAATAAAAGTTTGATGTTAATATATACCGATGTTTCACACTCTTTATTATGTACTGGGCGCATTTCACGGAAGAGTTTCACGGTTTACAGATGATTCCCTCCGTAGCTTCGCCCCACTCATCATCATTCACCCGTGGATATGCTGTGATTTTTTTTTGGTTGGAGCAAAACAGCCACTTGGGCTAGTTTGGTTTGGTTTGGATTAGCTTGACGCTATGAGCGAGGCCGACGCTTTTACGACGCTTGGACTAAGGTGGCCACCTCGCAGTGTG